>NC_142209.1:8671999-8829637 GCF_049639895.1 Pseudopodoces humilis
GAAAACAAATTCTGCTCAAAACAGCATCAGTCTGTCTGATAATTTAGGGGATGAAAAAACCTCAAAAACCAAAATGAATAAACACCTCCCCCCAGCCCCCAAAACAAAATAGGAAAACATTTTGCACCAGGTAGCTCATCCAAGTGTTGAGAACTATTTTTGTTTTACTTGTCATTGCTCTGATTTTGGGAATCATGACTTGACAACTGAAATTGCAGAGAGATATGTTTTATTCCATCAGCTGACAGCATCAGGGATGCATGGGGGGATATGTCTTCCAAACCACGCATACCTGGTCAAGACAAGCTCCAGGTGTAAATACACATTGATCCCACAAGCCCACACCTCCATACCTGCCCATCTCTGCCTTCTCTCTCTTCATATTATAATTAGCTGCCACACCTCCTGGTGGTCATGGGCTAGGGTCTCTGGGATGAAGGCTGAATATCTTCCTTGGTGATTGCTGTTTGACCTCTGCTTCTGGGCAGGCACAGTGGAGGTTTGGCTCTCCCTCAGGTCATCTTGTTCTGCTCAAAATCACTCATCTGGTCCTGGCTGGTTTCTGGAGTCACAGGTTTCTGCTTTGTCAGATTTTCACAATACCTAGGTCTCGCTTTGCTGAGTCTTATAGTTTATATAATATAGTTTATCTTAATGATTTTTCCCTGGCAACTAAGTTCCTATGTAATCTGTTACAAACTCTTTCTTCTCCACCTGCTTAAGCATGTTATAGGCTTCTAAAATTCTGAATTTTCAAAACCATATATGTTCGTCATTTCAACTCTCTACTGCTTTATACTGCCTGTGAGAACAAAGAGGGTACTCAACTGCCTTTTATTTTCAAGGTGTGTGCAATTTTAAGTATTTCTTAGTGCTCATTTATGGTACCTTCACATACAGGAGCTTTTTCACACAAACCCACAAGCAAACCACAACCCAAAAGAACCCCAACTACAAAAATCCCAGTGCAGAAACACAACACTTCAACTATTTCACAGCCATAAAATTAGAATCAGCAAGTTTCTAGAATCATTATATTATGTGTAATAGCTCATCAGTATGTTTACTGCCTTCCATGTGCAAAAGAGCTTATGCTATGCTCATCCCCAACCAGCTGAAACTATAAATACATTAAATGGAAAACCATCTAATTATCTAGGGTGTCTTTTCTTTTAACCTATATTGGGTCTTAATAGCTACAATGTGCTTGACTTGTGCTGTTCACAGTGTTTCAGTGATTCTGTTTTCTCCATCCACATTTTAACTTTGCTATTAACCTTGCTCAGATTCTGTGCCCAGGAATTTCTGTCAAGAAAGAGGAAAGTGTTGCTAGGACCTAATGGTTTTGACTTTAAATATCCTATTTAATTACAGTTTACTAGACATTGTATATCTGGCAGTTCAAAGGAAAAAGACTTTCTCTAGTAATAGCACTGAAAGGACATCTATTTTTACGCCTAATTTTGGAGATTCTAAAATCTGGACCTGTGAAAAGCTCTTTTTGTCCTGAGAAATTTCCATCTCTGTTTTAATAGTTATTTTCCAGTTATGATAATTCTGCTTTCCATAGAGTATTTTTTCCATAAGGAGGGAGGATGTACCTAACCGATAAGATACTTTAGACCTTGATATGTTAAAATCTTAAATGCAAATAAGAATATTTTTTAAATTATCTGGTATTTGGACACTTAGTGAGACAAGCTAAGATTTCCCTAGTCCTAGGCATACTGGAAACTATTTACCTGTAACTAAGGGCTTCTAAACAGCAAATCAATTCCTTTTCTTCTTTTTTTCATCTGTGTCTTAGGTTGCAATGCAAAGATAGAACCAAAAGTATGTATTCTATTACCATCTTTTAAAACCAGGTAGGGCACTGTTCTTTATCTCTTCCATGACCCATCCCTCATAACTCTGGGGATCCTCTGTTAATAGGCCAGATGTTAAAACCACATGTGGCTGTGTTTTTTATCTCTTCCAGACCCATCCTCCCTCCATGGGGTATCCTCTGTTAATGGGCCATTGAGTCTCACTGCATGACTAAAAAAATTACATCGTGCCATTGTGAGATGCTCCACCCAGGGGAAGAGCCAAGCATTCCTACCTGGGTATAATCTGAGATTTGGAACACCACAGTCACTCTTTTACCACTGGACTCCCAGAGGAAGACCAGACCCATCTACACCACCACTGGACCTTCACAGAAAAACTACACGCTTCTACAGGATCAGGATCTACAGGATCATTACTTCAAGAGAATCACATCTGTCACTCCAGGAGGACTGCAGCCACTGTTTAATCAGACTGCTAGCAACACCCTGACAAACACGGTGTCAGGTTGTATTCTGACTGTCAGTGGTTTTTTTGTACTACTACATTTTTATTTTAATTTTGTAATAAATAACTGTTAATCCTATTCCCATATCTTTGCCTGAAAGCCCCTTAATTTCAAAATTATAATAACTTGGAAGAAGGGAGTTTGCATTTTCCATAGCAAGGAAGGCTCCTGCCTTCCTTAGCAGACACCTGTCTTTCAAACTAAGACAGTCAGGGGGTCAAATTCCCAGATTCTCAATCAATTAATTGATTATATTCAGGTACAGTTTCCATTTAAATACACAAAAACTAAGTTTAGAAGGGATGTTAAAATTTAGCCCAACACTCTTTGCCCGTCTCTTGAGCGGCAAATAAATAAATATTTTTTTTCTGAAAAGGCAAATGCAAAATTACTTACCACCAGTTTAGCTGTATATTCATGCAAGTCAATAGTAAATTCTTTACTGATTTTAATGGGAATAATTAGGTCAGTTTTGAAATTCAAAGAATCTCAAGTTTCCAGCTTCTGTAACGCCCCTTTGTATCTTTAAATAAGTACAAAATGCATCTGCAGTTGTTCCAAATTCCTTGTCCTGAGGCTAGACCCAGCCAGCTCTGGTTAAAGTTCAGCAATCCACAGCTTTGGAATTGGTGCAAACATGGAATTCCCTGAAGTGAATGTGGAGAATATGGGCTTAGATTAGTTCTTGAGCTGCTGTGCTCCGCTAGTTTGGAAGCAAATTATAAATGGTCCTATTTTAAAAGCCTGTATTCTTACTGTTCTGAGAAACTGAGTAAAATTACACTGCCTGTAAGGAAAGCTGTCCAAAATAGGTGCTGGATACCACAGTAATAATCAGCTTAATAAAAGTGCTTTGAGTGAATGCCATCTCACAAAAGCAAAATGTGGCATGGTGCTTATTTGTAAAACCAGCTCGTTAACTGAAATTATTTGTAACTTGTCAAATATTAAATTGCTCAAATTGGTTTTTGTAATTGAATTTCAAGAAAATGAACAGTCTGTTGTAGTAATAAATTGGGTATTTGGTGTATTTTCTCCAAATTAAAATTAAGTAAATAAGTAGCTAAGACTTTTCACAAATTTTGATTTTTTTAATATCTAAAAAAATCAGAAAGTTAATTTTCTTTTACTGCATTGCACTAAAAAATAATGTAAAGCTTAAGTTAACTTGAGAAAACCAGAATCATTAGAAAGTAATTTTGTAGGGTGAATTGTCATAGTATTTTTGAAAATGAAATTTACTTTCTGGATCACTTGTCCTATTTTATAATTTATTTTACCTGGTTTATGTTTGATTCCTCTGCAGGCACATCCAGCTCACAGAGCTACTACCAGTGGTGGCATTTGTCTTATTTCCTCATCATCAGAAGTACAGTCATAAGTTTTGTTACATGCCCACCAATTGGTCTGCTTCTATTCTACTACTGGCTGCAACGTTCCATACCCCTGGGTCTGTTTCACTTTCAGAGCCTTCCCACTTAATGCACCAAGGGGTATCTGCCATATATTGGAATTTCTGAAGCACACTCATTGACTATGCACTGTCCCAAGCCTCAGCTCCATCTTTCCCCTCCTGCCCTTCATGCCTCCATACAAGAACAGTATCTGAAACATTTTATATAGCTTTTTCATATTTTGGTAAAATACATTCCCACCTTGCTTCATCATCATTTGAAGCCATGCAAAGGTCCCAGTCTATGATTTTCCCCACTTTGCCATGACTTATAGCACAATCTGGTTTCTTTAAAGGTTTCATCCTTTCTCTTACTATTTTCCAGGTTTCTTTAATTACATGTCTTGTCTCTGGTACCTGTTTACATGCAATTGTTTTGTTCTTTTGTACTTCAGGTAATTTTGATGTTATGATTCCCCAATTTATTGGATCTCCTGATGCCTTTGGTATTGGCAGACAAGCAGTTATTCTGCTGGTGTTTTGCATATTGACAAAATCTTTAACTAATCCAATCATTAAATTTTCTGTCTGAATTGTATTAGAGACTTTTATCACTTGTGTTTCTGGCTGTAGCCCCACATCCCTCTTCATTCTAAAATGAAGAGTTGTCAGCTGATCCTTTTGCATTTCACATCCCAAAGTAACATTGATCCCAACTGATGGCACTAAAGGCCATAAAACTATCATCGTTACAGTTACTGACAACCCAGACATTTGAAACAATTAAACATGTTTTATCTGCAGCTTCATTGGTCTTACAGTTTGCACAGTCCACAATGCAGGAGAAATCTTCTTCACTTTGGTGTAGTGTATCCAGGGATCCAGTCTAGCTACTTTGACTGCTGTAAAGGTAGTCAACAGCTCCTGATAGGGTTTATTCCACTTTTATTTTAATGGTTCCTCATTTCAGGTCTTAACGTACACTTCATCTCCTGGATATATGTCATGAACTGGATTCTCAAGAGTCAGCGGCTTATTCCACACAACGGTGCTCCAAAGTTGAGCTGGAGTTTTTCCAAGAGACAGAACATAATTATATACCTCTTGCTTCCCTGTAACATGTACATTTGGATTAGGTTCAGGAGATTCATATGGTTTCCCATACAATATCTCATAAGGATTGACTGACTTCCCGCTTCTAGGCTTTATCTGAATCCTCAACAGTGCTATTGGTAAAGCCTGTGGCCACTGCAATTTGGATTCTTGGCATATTTTACTGATTTGCCTCTTCAATGTCTGATTCATTCTCTCTAGCTGTCCACTGGATTGGGGTCTCCATGGTGTATGGAGATCCCAAGCTATTCCCAGCAATTTACTTACCTCTCTCACTACTGTGGCTATGAAATGTGGGCCCCTGTCTGATGATATTTCTAGAAGCAACTCAAATCTTGGAATGATTTCTTGCAGCAACCACTTGACTGTCTCCTTTGCTTGGTTTGTGAAACAGGGAAGAGCTTCTGGCCATGCAGAAAACGTGTCAACCCCCATTAACAGATATTTGTATCCTCGAGTTCTTGGTAATTCTGCAAAATCTACCAGCCAATAATCTCCTGGTTTTATTCCTACTCAAATTCTTCCTAACTGTGCCTGTCATCTAGCTACTGGGTTGTTCTTTAAGCAGATTTCACATTTTGACATTACTGATTTTGCCATTAACATCCGCACCGAGATTAAATTTCGCTTTAACAATTTCACCAATGCCTCTGCACCCTAATGACATTCATTATGTTTAATTTGTAGAATTTCTATCATTATCAAGGGGGGTACCACTATTTGTCCTTGTGTAGTCACATACCACCCTTCTGAATTCTTTTGTGCATTCAACGAGCATCCCAGTCTCTCATCCTCTGTTGAATATTTTGGTTTTGGAGGCGAATTGAATTGAGATACATTAGTTTTTAAAGGTATCAATGCCATTGCAGTTTGCACGTCTTGAGCAGCTTGTTGGGCTGTCCAGTCTGCTTTTCGATTTCCCCCATGAATTTTGGAGCTTCCTGATTGGTGTGCTCTACAGGGCATGATTGTTACTTGTTGGTTTCTGTACTGCTTCCATTAATTGCAGGACTGCAATTAATGTTGCCTTGATGTTTAATGTGCATGCCTTGAGAAGACAACAGTCCTCTTTCTTTCCACAGTGCCACGTGTACATGTACCAATTCAAAAAGCGTATTTTGAATCAGTCCACATATTTACTTTCTTCCCTTCACTCAGCTCTAACGCCCTGGTTAAAGCAACCAGTTCTGCTCATTGGGCAGATGTGTTTGCTGGCAAGGCCTTTGCCTCTAGCACTGCACCTACTGTTGTTACTACATATCCAGCATATCTGGTCCCGTTCTCCACAAAACTGCTTCCATCTGTAAACAGCTCCCAGTCTGGCTTGTTCTAGTGGGATGTCTTTCAGATCTGCTCTAGCCAAACAGGAGTGTTCTATCACTTCCACACAATCGTGTTCCAATGGGCTTTCTTCAACTGTTGTATCTAAAAACAAGGCTGGGTTCAAAAGGCTAGTTGTTTTTAATGTTACATCATCTTGTTCTGTTAGAATTACTTGGAATTTTATCATTCAACTTGGGGATAGCCAATGGCGCCCCTTTTGTTCCAAAACAGTGGTTACCATATGTGGTACATAGACATCTATGTGTCTACCCAGAGTGGGTTTTCTGGCTTCTTGTATCAGCATCACAGTGGCTGCAACTGCCCACAGGCATGAAGGCCATCCGGCACTCATGTTGTCAAGTTGTTTGCAGAAGTAGCCTACCAGCCTTTTCCAGCTTCCCAAATGTTGGGTCAGCACTCCCAGTGCTAGGTGTAGTCGTTCATGCACAAACAGTTGAAAATCTTTGGACAAATCAGGTAATCCTAACGCCAGAGCAGCTGTCAATGCCTCCTTGAGTTTGAGGAAGGCTTCCTTCTGTGGTTTGCCCCAGGTAAATGGCTGCATCTTCTGGGTCTCATACAGGGGTTTAGCAATTAGTCAATAGTCCATGTTCCACAGGCAGCACCACCCTGTCATCCCAAGGAAGACTCGCAGCTCATGTAGTTTCTGGGATTCCGGAATAGCACAAATAGCTTGAATACAATTAGTACCCAGCTTTCGTTGCCCTTGTGAGATTTCACATCCCAGGTAAACCACAGTTTGCCAGGTAATTTGTGCCTTTTATTTCTTTATATCCTCCCATTCCCAGCTGATTTAAAATTACATTTGTTACCTTTATGCAGGTTGTTTTCTCCTCTGTAGCTATCAGCATATCATCAACATACTGTAACAGCAGGTACTGTTCCCTCAGAACTTGCCTGTTTTCGGTCCAAATCTCCAGTTCTTTAGCCAGCTGGCTTCCAAATAGGGTTGTGTTGTGGTTCGTTTATTTAATTTTGTTAAGAATATGTTAAGATCTGTTGGTATGTTCTTGTTTCCCCCCCGTTGAGTGTAATGGTTTAGCCCCAGTTGTCTGTTATATAAACCCCTCCCCTTTTTCCTGAAGGTTCCCCATCAATCGCCTTTACCCTGCCCCTTCTCCCCATCCATCATTGTAAACCCCACCTCTCCTTCCAGCTCCTTCTATGTACCTCATCCCTTCCTCTATATGTTATTGGTTATTATGTCATGTTCCCGCCTTCCCTTTATCCCATTGGTCCCCAATATTGTAACCTCCTCCCCTTACTCCTCCCTTCGCGAATCCTGATTGGACCCTGGATTGTGCCCACCCCTGAATAAAACCCGGAGCACAGAGGTGCTCTGGGCTCTCTCCTGTTCTGTTTAGTCCCAGCCCAGACCTTTGTATCCATCCCTTCGCCCTAATAAACTTGTCCCTGGGAAGTACAGCAGATTGAGCCTCCTCCGTTCTTTTATCACAACCCACGATGCCTGAATTAGCAGAGCCCGGCAGGGGTCGGAGCTCTGTAGGTTCTGCAGTGGGGTCGCCATTCCCCTGCAGTTCCCCACTCTCGGCAGCTGCCCATGCCGGAGTGGCACCACAGAGCTAGCCCAGAGCTCTGGTGCGGCTAAGGAGCAGCGTCAGGGTTGGACTGTTCTTGTATCCTCGTGGGAGTCATGTCCAGGTAAGCTGAGTTTTTCTTCCGTTTTCTGGATTTTCCCATCAAAGACAAACAGCTTCCTACTTTCTTTGTGAAGGCGTATGCAGAAAAAGTCATCTTTTAAATTAATTGCAGTAAACCATTTATATTTCTCTTTTATGGATGTCAACAATGTGTAAGGATTAGCGACCACTGGATAAATATCTTTAGTTATTCTATTTATTGCTTGCAAGTCTTGTACTAGTCTGTACTCGCCATTTGGTTTCTTCACTGGAAATACTGGTGTATTGAATTCTGATTCACATTCTTCTAGAATTTGGTACTTCAAAAATTTATCAATAATCTTTGCTATTCCTAGCCGTGCTTCTGGCTTCATGGGATACTGTTTAACCTGTACAGCTTTTGCTCCTTCTTTTGATTCTACATGTACCGGTTGTGCCAATTTGGATTTTCGTGGTATGTCTGTTTCCCATACAGAGGGAATTGCTTCATCCTCTACTTCCCTAGGGATGGTAAGGACTGGTTTTTCTTACATTATTAAAATTTGTCCTGTCTTTGATACAAGAATTTTCATTAAAAGTTCTCCATTCTCAAAAGTTATTACTGCATCCAGTTTTGCCAATAAATATCTTCCTAAAAGTGGAATTGGACACTCAGGCACATATAGGAATTCATGTGTTGAAACCTTGTTTCCAAAACACAAAGCCAGGGATTGCAAGAATTTCCAATTTTCCTCCTTCCCTATGGCCCCAATTATTGTTGTTATGTCCCCAGTTTACCTTTTCAGATCATTTAATACAGAGTATGTAGCCCCCATATCCACCAGGAATTTTACTTCTTTATCTCCCAGTTGTATAGTTACTAAAGGTTCCTGTATTGGTTTTTGTTCCAGTTCTAGTCAGCTGCTGTATTCTCACAATACTATTAATTTTGAAATCTCCTGATCCTGATTGAACTGATTGCCCTGGTTAAACAGACACAGGCATTAATTTTTCCAGTGCCCCTCCTGTTTACAATAAGCACATTGGTTTAACATTAATCTTGACAAAACTGATCCCCCTGGTCTTCTGCCAAGTCCACCCTTCCCCAGTTCACGACTACATCTGCCGCATCCTCTGAAACCTGGATTCTCTGTTGTATTACTGCCAAAAGATTTTGCTGCTGCTTTTTCTTAGCTTCTTTTTCCCTCTTATGGTATACCTTCCAAGCCACCTCAAGTAATTTATCCAAATTCTTTAATTCCTCTCCTTCTAACTTCTGCAATTTTCTCCTAATACCATCCTGTGACTGCCCAAGGAAAATGAGAGCAAGCTGAACTTCCATACTAACTAACTTTACATAAATCTTGCCCAAAGTTACCCTGTTTCCAATGTGCTAATAAGCACCCCAAAGAAGTACGTGGTATAGGGGCATTGCCATCTAAAATCCCTTTAAGCTTCTCCATGTTACAGTCAAAATACACCACACACCACTGATGCCGAACCTGCAGCGCTTTCACAATTGTCTGACAGGTGGTGCCCAGGCAATACCAGGAATTCCTTTAGCCCAACCGTGCGGAGCTTTTGCTGAGTCTTATCGGCAGGCACCAGACCAGACTGAAAAGCACCTTACCCCTCTCAGAGGGATGTTGTCAGCAGCGGAGACAGTTGCGGCCAGATGGGCTCCCTGAGAATCCCTCGGTGCTGGCTGGAGCATGATTGGGTCGCAAACTTGCTCAGTAGCACTCACAGGGTCCCATCTGGGTCACCAAAATATTACTGTTCATGAACATACATGATCACAGAATGATTATATGCAGGTGCTTTTATTGAAGCACCTAGGAACTAGGGGTATCAGCAGCCCAAATCTAGCTCCATTGACTTTGTCCAAAGTACAGATACTTATACAATTTCAGCTGTAGCGGTAATCACTCTAACAACCTTATCAATATTGCTTCATTGTAGCTTAGCCCCTACTTGTATGAACATGTACAGATCTTACCTCTAGGTGTCTTAGAGACCCCAAGCACCAATTCCTGTTACTACAAACATCTTAACTTGCTAAACCATCCCGAATACCATGAATTCCTGTGGCCTACTTTTTCATGATTTTCAAAAACATTTAACCCCATAGTAACACTTCCAGCCTGTTTGGAAAAACTTTCTGTCAATGGGAATAAGAAATAATATGAAGAATGGCATTCCTAAAGAGAGAAGCCAAGTGTTTTATAGATTCATTTGTTTGAGATGAAAATTCTGGAAGAGAAAGTGTCACACTGCAAATTGAAAAATTTTTATCAGGGTAGGAACTGATATTAAATGAAGTAATTTGGTTTGTTTTTTTTTCTTTTTTTCTATAGAAAAAATAATCTGGAATGTATAGTCTGAAGACAGCTATTAAGCAATTTCAGTTACATTACAGAATACTTTATCTCCAATTCAGAAGAACCCAAATGCATTTACTTACTGCAAATTTAATATACTAGAAAATAGTGTTTAAAGTGCATTAAGTGCTAATGTATGGTCATTAAGATTTATGGAAACTGAAGTAGATGGATTCTGATTTGACAAGAATCCTCTCCGATAAAATCCTTTTTATGCTTATTTTTACTGCAGTAATTCAGCTGCTCTGTCAGGGCCCTGCAGTCTGAAAGGAGGAATGCACAGATGGAGCTGCAGTCCTGAGTTTCACCCCAGTGAGACTGAGGTTTGACAGTGCCCTTCTGTTTTCAAAAAATGTTTACGTATTCTCCTTAAAAAAAGTAACCACTGGGAATTTGTCATAGTCACACAGAAGCAATTAAGGATTACAGTAGAACATGGAAAAAAGCCCATGTTCATCATACCAACACCACGTGTTTATCAGCATCCTGCTCAAGAGTTGCAGGCCGTTAAAACAATCAAGTTTTACTGAATGACATTTGATCACCAAGCTAAATTCAGTCAAATCAATGTGACAAATTTTCTGTCCTTTAAAGAATGTACATATGTGGATGCTAAATGCAAGCAGCAAGCACGGAGCTCAGTGTCTGTGGAAGAGCAAGTCACATAACTTTCTCAGTTTCACCTGAGAAAGCAGCCTGGGAAATCATAAGAAGGAATCAAAATAATCCTTAGAGATAGAAGACAGCCTTGCAGGTGTTGTCAGTTTCTTGTTTTCTTGCAAGAGAAGATTGAGGGGTGGTGTACCCCACTGACCAATGATGGTAATCATTGCTTACTGACCAATAAAAGTTTTACTTTTCTGGACTTCCGTGTACTTGTCTTTAAAAGAAGATTTGGGGTAATAAACCTTGATCTCCTGTTCAACTCACAAGAGAGTCCGTGTCATTACTACCTTGCCATTCCCAATATAGTGCGACCTACATGATTCTGTTCTGTTCAAGTTTTTCAAAAGCATGCCCTCTTTTTCAAATGCCTTAGTGACAATAGTGATGAATTTGGTTGTATTCATTAGCACAAATATACAGTTACTCCACTCCTAAACTAATGAAGGACAGCATTAGAAATGAAGCAGTAATTTCCATAGATTTCAAAGTATTAAATTACAAATGTTGTTCTATAAAATTCTGACAGCAGAAAATAAATTGATAAACATGCCAATAGATGAAAGAAAATTTGAAGTCTACTGCAGTATCAAGTACCCAGGTATTCCTGAAACAAGCAGGTCTGTAAAATAGTGATTCCTGATACATGTGCAGTGAGAAGTCAGACTTTTAAAAAAATAATTTTGCAGTATTTTTAATAGTTCTTATTTCTGACTTGGGAACAGAAGTTGTAATGAGCAACTGAAAGGTAATTCTTGACATCTTGAGCTGGTTCTGAACCTGGAGGATGGTCTTTTACCTGCAGAAAATAATGCACCTCTGCAGGAGAGAACTAGAATTGTTTTCGATTCACCCACTTTATTTTTCTCATTGGTGGAAAAGCCTGCAGAGTGTTTCACAGCCCAAATGTAACAAGTTCCTCTATCACTAATAATTCCAGGAATCATATGTATATGTAATGTGAATTACAATTATATTTTTTACAATATTTATTACCAAGCATGTGGTATTCTCAACATTATTGTCAATCTATCTGGCACTTTGGAACAGCGGGAATTAATTAAATTTCCTGTATATTAAACAAGAATTCTAAGATACTTTAGACAAACGAGAATAATAAAACGCAAATAACTATTCATTCTTACATGGTCTGAAAACTTAATTGTGAAGCCTGAAAGTTACGACTTCTGTATTTTATTCTTTTCTTTGCCATGAAATTGATACATGGTACCAATAGCTGTTAAGTCTAATTCCAGAAAATGCCTTAAAGTGCTTCTACATTTAATGACACACTAAAGCATAGTACTTTGCTGAAGTGAAACCCAAAACTTACATATCTGCTGGACTTTTCTTGTTTGGTAAGAAAGGTACCTTGAAATCACGTAGTCTGAGATGATGGAAGAAGCTGCGGTTTGGCTTTTCCAAAACCTTAAGCAAGTTCTATAAGAGAAGGGATGTCTCTTACTACTCAGCACCAAAGCCTATTTCTAATGATAAACCTAGTAATTACACATAATTATGTAAAACAGCGGGACAGCTTTAAAATCTGGACAAAAATAATTAAAAGCCCATTTGTCTAACTTCACTTTTATCTGGTGACTTTCTCACTTAACCCAGGAGTCATTCAATGTGGTAAAATAAGCTAATATAGAAAAAAAATTGCAATAAGGCACATGGAAACTCCGTGGAATTTCAGTGCAGCAGGCTAAAAGCACAGGATCACTCCTGCTTTCTGCCTGAGGGGCAGTGGCTTATCAAAGCAGAAAATCTGACACTGCTCTAGGAGCCTTTATCAGGTAAATGTCTTCAGGCCACCTATGATTTATATGGCCCACTGGCTATTTGACAAAATAAGAGGTAATCTCCTGTCCAGAAGAAACATCTCTCTCCATAAGTAACTGCTCTTGGCTTTAGTGAGATCAAGTAAATCAAAGAGGAAATATTGCTCCATTTCAAGATACTCAAGAGAAAAACAAGGTGTGATGAGCCCTTGTTGGAAACCTCTGTCCCCAGCCCCGCGTATCACCCAGCTAGCTTCTTGTCCACTGGGAGACGGGGGGGTCTGACGAGGGACAAAGGTAAAAGGAGAAGGAAGCTCTTTTCTCTGGGACAAAGTCCCACAGCATATTTTCAGAGCTAACTTCAGGGGAAAAAAGAGAAAGAAATCATGAGGACTTTTAAGCTGGGGGGTAAAGGAGACGGGGAGAACAGGACCCCAGCCAATGGGGTGAAACCGAAGGGGGAGGGGCAAGGGGAAGGAACCAACACACCACCAACCTAGGTGGGGCAACAGGGAAAAACCACTTTAGTGTAATACAACAAACAAAAAGCCCTTTTTTTACATTTGTGAAGATATTTATTTCTGTCATCCAGTACAGAGAGCAGATTGGTTTTTCAAGCTCAAACACCTTCTTTATTGGCTCTTTGGACCTCAGGAACAAAAACAGTTGAAATATAATTCACCTTCCAAATTAAGAATCCTTCCCTTGTCATTTAATGCTTTTGTGTTTCAAGATTTCAGTTTTGGTGCCCAGGATGCCAGTCTGGGTAAACAAGGTTTGTCAGGTGTCTTAGTTAAGGGTAAATTTGGGAGAGGACCTCTAAATGGGGTTTCTCCAGGAAAGCAAAATTCAAACGACCCCTCCCCCTAACTGGTTCGGAAAAAAGATATTTCTTTGGAGAGAAGTGGAAAAAACTGTTTATTTAACAGAAATTGAATAATATTAAACAATAAAACTTCTCACTGTTTGATGGGATGGCAAATCCAGGAAGAAAAGTCCTTTTCATGTGGTGTAGCTCGGCTCGCTCAGGTGCCGGATAGTGCCGAGGCCCAGGCCCCGGTGGGCCACAGACGTGAACTCCCGGGGTTTGTCTGGGTGTTTTTCAGTCCAGAGCAGGTTTGCATAGATCAAAGGAAAAAAAAAAAAAAAAAAAAAAAGGTCCAGGGAACTCCTCTGCCTCAGCTAGCTAAAACTAACTAAAAGCCAAAGAGAAGCTCTGTCTTGCTGTCTGTCCATGCTGCAGACACCACAGTCCAGGAGCAGGATGCGGGGGAGTGATTTTTTTTTGAAAACAAACTGCTTGTTTTTTCTTCTTTCCTTTTGTTCTCAGAGCCAGTCTTAAAGGTGCAGAACTTAATATATAACATAAACCAGGTGACTGGTGATACTAGTATCATAAAGTTACTCCAGGACATCAAGGACAGCCTCTTGCAGCAGGAGACAATGCAGAGCATGGAGGACAGGCTTGTTTTCATTGTGTTTAGAGATTTTCTTTGGTGTATTATTCCATGTAATCCCTCCTTTCCATTATTAAAAATGAGATTCACTTAATAAATTATAAAAATTTAATATAAACAAAAAGACAATTAGGAGACAAATAAAGTAAAGGGCTAAAACGGCCGGGTGCCCTAGTGGGTTGCCAGGAACACACCTGGTATCTTGGGAACACTCTTTTTATCCCCTCCTACTGTGAGGATTTGATGCATATTCAAACTTTTTCAAGAAGTATTTAGCATGTCCCCTCCCTGGTTTCACCTATTTAGAACATGCTTTGTTTGATTTCTATTTCTGCTATTCAGCACTATTTTTGCTGGTCATCATTATTCTTGCTGGTCATCATTATTTTTGCTGACCACCATTATTTTGAGTCTGGTTTCCTTTCTTCTGCAAATGGTCAGTATTGATAACAGTCCAGGCCCGTCATCCTTCCTTTGAGGGCAGCTGGGCTTCATATCTTCCGCTGATAACAGTTTGGCCTCTATTGTTCTCCTGATAACCAGCTTGGGCCCCACTGTCCTTGCCCTCTGGGGTTTCCTTGCCCTGTACCTAGGAAATTCTTTCAAGCTTAAAACTTGTTAGCAAGAAAAAAGTACATACATAGCTAAAAAGTATTTAACATATAATATTCATCTGTGAAAGCCAATATCACAATACAAATTTATAACACCATTCTGCTCACCATCGAAATCACCACAGATCTCCTTAATGCCTCCAAAATCTTCAGTTACAAAAAATCATTTCAGTTAAATGTGTAAATACTTAATTGTATAATTCAACTTTTCATGCTTGTAAAGAAAAGCTTGGTAATATGATATTGGGCCTGAAGAAAAATTACCAAGAAATCTTACCAGTGTTATTTTAAAAAACAATCTCATGATAAATTTTTTGCAGTTTTGGGGAAACTGACTGTCACTTTTGACTCTCCCATCTCACAAACTTCAGAGTGTACTGTGTCACTTTACGTGGTTGCTGTGAATGCTTAGCACAGCTCACCAATACAACAACTAAACACTTATTTACAGATAGTGCAACATGTCTAATAAGAAAAAAAAAACCCTCATTAATATCACAGGAATTTATTTGAGTTTTTTACAAGGAACTAAGCCTTTCACTAAAGGGTCCAGCTGCCTGGTCATTTGTACTTAAGTCTAACTGAGATGTTAACTAAGCAGCCAAGTGTCGCTAGAGGACATGAAATGATTCACACAAACACCTCTCAGTGTCAGAACAGAAAAAACAGTGCCTTTATTCTCTGACTCCAGTATTTATAGATTCCCGACAATGACCAGGGGTTGGATAATTAAGTTACCAACTTCCTAAGCACACTGGTCGTGAGAAACGTCCATCAAAAGACGTTTCTTAGAAGGAATGTGACAAACAACTTATGTTTATAGAACTTCCATTGGAAAGTAGCTAAAACTGTGAAAACATTATCAGAAGGCTTCAATTTCCAGAGCAACATCTCATCCTTTCTCCTTTGAAAAAGAAAAAGAAAAAAGAAAAATGAACAATATTCTAAACAATCAGAAGGCTCTAGTTTCAGGGTGATAGCCAAGCATCCTAGACAATATCCTAAACATAAAGTTGATGAGGTCCTTTACTTGTGACTGTTTTCCTGTAAACTGTGTTTGTAATAGGTTCCAAGCTATATTTGGTGAAATATAGCTTGTAGCTTGAATCAACCAATAAGGATGGTTTTCAAAACGAACTGTTACAAGAACTGCATAGTACATGCAGGCCATTGTATTAAACCTGAATTAAAATACCCATTTATTTATCTGGGGAGCATTAAGTATCCCACTATCCAGTTACTACATTGGTATGATAATGTGACCTCAATTTTTGCCTGTTTTAAAGAAGGAGATTATAAGGTTAATTTAAAAAAATACTAATGATACATTCTAGCATAATTTTTATTGTGTTCTCAGAATGCCTAATAGGGAAAATCTGTGACCGAGTCAGTTTCTGTATTTCTGCAGAATTTCTGCATTTGCAGTTCTGCAAAACAGTAGCAGAATTAGGTGCAAACAGTTACAGATAAAGAAATTTCCAATTGCATTGTGTTTGTAAGACAGATCATAGCAAAGGTCTGCAGTTATATTTCTTTTTCTACTTGCTGATGTAATCACTGGTAATCTAAACAATATTGCAGTTCATGCTGCATTAGCAGTTACAGCTTAGTTCTTGGATTGCATATTTTCCTTCCTTTCACCCATTTTTAAAATGAATGATTTAAATTACGTGAATAAAGAACACTAAACACTTGGCAAATTAAGCAAAACAAATGAGAAAAATTACCAATACCAGGTAATCACAAAGCTGTTTTGATGTGAAATGATATTATTTAAAATAGCACTTGATCAGCTGTCTTTAAGTGTGTACTTAGAGCATTTAGAAATGAAGTTATTTTAAATTAATGAAGCTATTTCATTAACTGCATTGCAGGCATGGAAATGAGGCATTATATTTTTTTCTCAAAACTCACGTATTTTCAGCTATTCGGAATCCGGCTGCTGATAGAATGTGTTAAACCCCTTTTACCTTCCTTTTATTATCTTGTAGAAACTTTGAATTTAAACATCCAGTCATAATCATTTTTCATTCAAATTGATCACAACTTTGAAACAGTTGCTATGAAAGTAATCACATCACAAGAAAGACAAAAATGTAGGTCATTTGAATAAAAGGGAAATTATCATACAACTAGAACACATTCGTATCTCTTTTTGCATGCAGCCTTTCAGGCAAAGTTGCACATACAGTATTTTGTATTCACTTGAATGTTTTAGGTTTTAATGAATTATGAATAATATTATAACTGTTGTTGCCTTACACAGCATTTTGAAAAATATTTCTAGTTAGAGTGACCTGTTCTCATTAGTTTGTCACTTTGAGCCCTCTCTTGAAATTATCTGGGTTCCAATAAATAAGTAATTCATAATAAAGGATGTTTGTTGTTATAGTGGCACCTTTATTTTCTAAGTGAATAATATGGCTGATACAAGCACAGGAAGATGGCTCTTCAGAAATCACATCTCAAAGATTATGACATTGGAAAGGAGGGATCTAAGAATAGAAATACTTAGGTAGGATCAGCCTGTGCCTAGAGCAACCCTGGGAGGGCTGCAGAGGGAAGGAGTAATGCCAAGAGGAAGGACATCCCTCATCCTGTGGGAAGCTTTCTCTTCTGCGCTGGCACAGTACAGACAACCCCAGTTACATCAGGGGGAGATCTCTGGAGCCTGGTCCCCCCCAAAATCCCATGGCAAGATAAAGCCAAAAGTAAAAATGCAGAGCAATTTATATCTGTCAAGACATGATAAGAGTAGCAGTTTTACTCTGAGAGGTTTCAAGACTTTACTTTCTGCTAGGTAATTATGCAACTTACAGAATAAATATAATTACAAGCCATTTTGTTCTAGTGTCTGACTGGGAAGCACCCTTAGCACATGTGCACTGTTTTTCTGCAGGTTTCATGGCACTTGGTGCTGATGCTCAAAAGAAAAGGTGCTAATTTTTGACAGCTCCCCATCAGAACAAGCAGTTTTTCTCCTTAATATAAGTTATATTAAGCATCTCAAGACCTCATATATATTTGATGTGTATAATATATATGCAGCCCTTCTTTTATTTAGAGGTGTGCTTCTGGGTTTAGGTACCCTTTACTTCTAAGGTAGCTCATATTTCTACCAAAAAGCATTTGAAATTAGCTCTGCCATGTCTGCTAGGAAAGCAGACCAAACCCCTTTCTGGAAACGAGCTCTGCCTAGAGCAGGACTATTTCCCAGGAAGGCATGTCATTTTCCTAGGCTCAAAAAATGCTAAAAAGGATTTTTTTTTTCATTATATTTGTGAGTCTTGGTGTGGTTTTGGTGGTGTTTTGTGGTTTTTTGTGTTTTGTTTTTGTTTTTTTTTTCTTTCTTTGATTTTTTTTTCCATTTTTCTAGTTTTATGCATGTTGATTTTTTTAGACTAACTTCTCATTATTAAACAGGCTAATAAAATGGAGAGGTAAGAATCTGTCATATTGATGAGTAATATTTACCCAATATTTTCAATTAATAAAATATTCATTTGTCCATATTCAATTTCAAATTTTTACTATGGAAATATTTTATTCCTACAGACCTTAGAAGGACCTTGGATGTCTTACATTCCTGCAAAACAGAAGCCTAAAGATATTATTCCATCCATCAGCGCTACCAAAATACACAAATTAAAAACTTTCCTGCTTGGCTTCTGTGACAGTGCAAGCTCAAAGTGATAAAAAATCAGACAGAGTAATATGCCCTGCTCTCATCAGCATTTGAAGCAAGACTGCCATCAGGATTAGATTTTTTTGTCACTCTGTACTGTCCATTCCCCACATAAAATTCTGAGAAATTTGGAGTGTATAGTATTTTGTGGTAAATGTTTAATGCCATGTTGCCTTGCACTACATACTTCAGACTGTGTAATAATTCTGCTGCGTTTTGATAGGGCAGTGCAAGGGCCTCTGCTGCACCAAAGAGCCACAGGCTCCTGTCTGCTGCCCCCATGATGTTCTCAGGGAAAATCCTTGCAACATGGGAACATGCAGGGATATCTAATTCTGAATGTATTTCCACTATATAAATCACATACAGTTTGGCTTTTGTGAGTTTAGCCATAGATAGACTAATATCCTTGTATTTTTCAGTCATCCACTTCAAGAAGTGAAATTACAAAGAGAACAAATGCATGTGATTCTTGGTATCCTCATCTGCCTTCCTCTCAAATCCCAAAAGCCTTTTTTTCTTGCTTCCAGAACAAAAGGAAAATAGATCTATTTTACTTAATCGCTGATGTATTTAAAGTGGCCATGAGGAATTCACCTGAAAATTTATGAATGGGCCATTCATATTAGAACAGCAGCCTTCATGGATGTAAGGGGATCTTGCCAGACTTCCTCCTGCGATTGGCTTATAGATCACAACCAGTTGCAGGTGAAAAAAAAAAAAAAATAACCTGTGCTGTGTTACCGCTGAAGATTAATAGATCACGCGGACACAGGTTGAGGTGTGGTGCAAGAAAAGAGCAGCGTTTATTTTTCTTCCCAGGATTTACCATGGCCAGGGATTGGATGGTCAGGATAACACTTTCTCACTGCACTGGCCATAAGAAATGCCCATCAGAAGACGTGAAACAGAAAGAATGTACACATATCTATGTTTACAGTTACTGTCCTGGGAAAGTCCTTAGAAAACTATGTTAGCAAGCTCAGAAGCTGAGTTTTCAGGGTGACAGTGCTGGAATATTTTTCACTTGGGCAGTAATGATGATTGCTTTTTTACAGCTCCAACCTGAGGACTTAGAAACTGGGAAATAGGAACAGAAATTCTGTTTAAGACTAGAAAAGTTTTTGCAGATTGTTCTTACAACTAATAAAAGATAATCTTTCTTTTATTGTCCCACCTTTCTTGCACTTTCTGCATGGGGTATGCAGTAATCCCTCTTGGAAAACCTTAACTGCTATCTTGTGCTTCATAGATCTGAAGCTCAAGCAAAGCAACTTTTGCTAGGAGCCTTTTGGAAATAACACAGAAAGTAAAATAGAAAAAAAAAAATGGTCTGAGAAGAGCACCTCTCATCTAGAAATGTAATTAAAATCAGATGCCTGATATGCAGTCAGTGTCATGGATTTTCCACTGAACAGATGGTGAATGTGCTTTTCCTAGCATGAGACACTTTTGTTTAGTCTCACAGGAGAAATAAAATATTTCTCAATAAAAACAAGATTTAGCATAATAGAAAGACAGAAAAAAAATCTTCCTGTTTAATAATGAAAGAGGATTTTTGAAAAAAAAATATTTGCAGAAGTATTCCTAGTTGAATCTGTGTGTATTCTGTGGCAGAGAGTTACTGGTGTGTTTTCTACTTGCAGGGTGTCTGTCACTGTGTACTTGTTATTCCTGTTCCTTCAGTAGTAAATTAGATTTTGATTGATTCTGCATCCTTATCACGAGGTGTATGGTTGTGTAGGGTGGAATTAATTTTTTCTCCTGCTGGATCTAGAATGTCTCTAGCACATAAACCACTGCCTTTGCAAATGTGTTTGCTTAGAGTGCAGTGTCAGAAGTGTGGGCTCACAATGGGTTAGGAAAAGGAAAAATACTTCTACAAATTAATGTACAAGATCAAGATCCTGATGTCCTCCAGCTCCCTGATATTGTTTCTCTGTTCAAAATTGCCGATCCAACATCTGAATTTGCAGAAAAAATTTATATGAGAACTCTCCAACTACCCCAATGAATAGAGGACAGCCTAATCCACCAAGAAACATAATTTAAGGTTTTCCATCTCTGTGTGAAGGAAATAGTATGGCGATAGGAAATGTCACTTCTTGCTCTTCTAACAGGAGAACAAAAGATTACTAAAATAAAAGCAGGTGTTCTAAGAGCTTGTTTTGTAACTTTTTATACCTAATTTTATGTGGTAACATTTCAGAGGTTTTGGATGCATAACCATTTTAAGCAAGCAAATTATGAATTTCTAGGTCACTGACAGGTGGTTTAAGTTTGCTTTCTGAACATCGCATGGTCAAGGATTAACATGTGTGACTGGAAATAAATTTTCTTTCTCTGAAGTGTAATCAATGATCCTCATTTTTGTCTTCAAATCAGAAAACCTGTGCAAAGTCCAAACACTGTGTGTGTAAGTGCTGGTCAGCATTTGCATTCTGTGAATTTGATAAATAAACATAAATCATAAGAATGCATAAAATCAATTAACCAAACAAACCGTGCATGGCACTCCAAAGATGACTGAGTGCTGCAAATGCACTTATCTGCAGCTCCACTTACGCTTTCACTTACCAAGATAAGGGAAGTTATTTATATGTTTAACATGTAAGGTACTTGCCAGAGAGTAAATGAGTTTCTGCTGAAATTAATGAGGGAATTTTGATTCACAATCACTCACGTATGTTTAGATTAATGAGAAGTCCAACATTTACTGGTACTCATATCTCCAGTAAAGTGTAGTTCAAACTTTGCAGTGCAATTAGAAAAAATTAACTGGGGGGAAAAGTATAGCATTAGTTGAATTTTCTGGATGTTATCTGGTTTCTCTGAATAGAAATGGTAAAATTGTCTGCTCAAAGAGCATTTTAAAATTTTTCTTGCCTTCAATAGCAAAATCTCTTCAAAACCCATACACATGTAGGGAAAGAGCTGAGAAAGCAACACATACTTCACTGTGGGGTTTTTTTAAGCTGGAAAATACATGTATGGGGTGTTGTTTTCAAAGCATGATACCCCCTCACTGTATCCAGTGGTCTTGATTCACCTCTGTCCTGCATCTTAAATCAAAAGCTGTGGAACAACTTCTTGTAAGTAGTACTTTACCTTTGTTTAACACCAACATGACATTAAAGAAACTAGTTAAACACAGATTTCAAATTAAGAAATTCTGAACTCTTCCTAAGAAAATAATAATTACAATAGGACTTCTAGAATCTTTCACATCTTTTTCATTTGACTATTTAATGTCTGTCTAGAGAACTGGACGTAAATTTTTGCTATAAAGCATGTTGTTATATTTTAGGTGTTAAGAGTGTGCAAGAATATAGTGGCAGGGAAAATTCTATTCGTTAGGTGATTCCACGTATTTTAGTAAGAGCTCATTGCCAGTGTCATTTTCAGATAGTCTTTTCACACAGTTCATTATATTCCAAAAGGGATCTACTTATATTTACATCAAAAGTTTCTGCAGCTTGAGATGTCAGATATTATTCATTTATGCTATTCAAATCTACTTTTAAAATCAAACCTCTAATCTATTGCACTCTAATGGTGTAATAGGCTGCTTCTGCTGGCAAAGCTGTCTAAAGATGCTATGAGCCCTCTCTGAATAACTGTGAAATAGTCAGAATGACCGTTTAAGTAGGAAGGGGATACAGTGTATTTCCAAACTAATAGCAGTATAAATATTCAAACTTCTGGTGGCACAGAAATCTGTGTCAATGTAATCTTAATTTCCTCAGACATCAGGATTTAAAATCATTTAGACCCTATAGTAAAAACCAATTTTGAGAATTACCTTAGAATCCTACTTGCATTCAAACCAATATTGTTTTGATTAAAACTTTAATTTACAAGCACCCTGAAGAATTCTTTATGTTTCTAAAAAATGCTGTGCTTTAGATGTAATGAAGATAGGCCATATAAGTATAAAATGAATAAATCTTACTGCGGACAGTGCAAATAACTTATAAATATGTCAACACAGGGCCACAAGAGTGAATACTTGGCTTTTTAAAAAAAAAGTTTCAAGTCTACCTTACGGGAGTGTTGCTCTGAGAATCAGGCCTTTCAATATTGTTTTCATGATTTCTAGCCACTTTCCCAGGAAAGTAACTATAAACATAGGTGTTTATACATTCCATTAAAGATATGCCTTTTGATGGACGTCTCTCACAGCCAGTGTGGTTGGGAAGGTGGTAACCTGACTATTCAATCCCTGGTCATTGTCAAAAACCTAAAAATACTGAAAGAACAAATAAACTTCTCTTCTTCTTTCATCACACTTCGAGCTGTGTCTGTGTGAATCATTTCATGTCCAACAGTGACACAGGAGTAGTTCTGGTTAATAGATTTTAAGATTAGAAATATGCATCATCTACTCACACTCCCCAATATTGACCTAGATAAAGTTTCTTGTTCACATATCTGAAAATCCTCCTCTATATAATTGGTCTTTTTTTTATTTTAAATTATAATTATGCCCATAGTAGACTTATAATGAAGGAGAATAAGGTATAATAAAATAGTAATTAATGGATTTTTATTAGGTTTGAGGGTTTTTGTCAAATAAATCAGCAGTAAACTAGGGCCTAGCATTGGCATTATGTTTCTTTGCTGTTTTGACTTGAATCTTAAAATCCAAATAAGGGAGCATTTAAATTTGTATAGTAGCCTGTAGTTAAAGTAATTACTATTTTTGTTAGCCTTCATTATAGCCCTGGTGACAGTGCAAGGAAACCCTGTGGAACAAAAAAGTAATATCAGCATTTTGGTGATTTGGTATCTTGTGCATTAGAAATAACCTTTCAGTAACTGATAAGGTATCAGTGCCAGGAAAATCTTTGAGAAAAATACTTTTTTTCTGTCATGATGCAAAGCGAGGTAAATGTTTACCTGTGCTTTTCTATTGTTTATGCGTGTTCATATATGTTTCAGAAGGAAGTTAGCAAAGTGTCCTAGGAATATTTTCTTAAGGAGTATTTAAAACCTGTTTCTAACATCTGTAGGACATTTTGCTGGGCTTTGAGGGGACTGGATTTAAGAGAGGGGCTTAAATGAGGATGAGGATGTATCACATAATGACAATTCTCTTTAAAATGTTATATTCTTCTATCTTGAGTCACTAGGCATTTTTCCTTAATGAAAGTGATTTTGAACATATGCAAAATTTTTAAATTTATTTTTCTTTAGTGAGTAGTTTGTGCCTCCTAGTGGAAAGAAATAGCATTAAAAGCAAAATCATAGTCAACCAATCAACACATTGTATATATAAAAAAAAAAATATTTTTTGGCCAGTACCTTTTAAAAGATCAGCTCTTATATGTTCATCTACCATTACTTTGAATAAATTTATTCATATGCATAGATGAAAAGCATGATAAAACCAGAACATTTCTGGTTTGGTTTATGTGGACTTACACTTGCTGGAGGCTGTTTAAAACATTTACTTGAACTGTCTGTTTTTTCTATATCAGACACCATTTTTCAATTTCAAATAAATAACTGCGTGACAGAATTTAGTGTAAAGCTCATCCAATTTGATCAGGCACTGGAGTTCTCTCCTCTGCTGCCCCATATCTAAAGCATAGTGTATTATTGGCATTAATCAGCCATACAGTTGATTATTCATTAATAAATAGCTCTATCTCAGTAAATAATGGCTTCAATTGGAAAGAGCTGAGTGATGCACTTATTTTAAAAACCCAGCTTATTGAGTGTTTCATAAATGGAAACTTTCTTGAACAAACTTGCTTAATTACAGTAGGTCGATGTTTAGTGGCTGTATCAAAAGCACTGTAAATGCCAGGTGTATTACCAAATTATTTGGAGTTAGTCCTCATAATTCTGCAATCTCATTAAAGTCTGTGGCTTCAAAAGGGCCTAGTCAGACAGACTAGTTGTGTCTCTCAAATCTGAGTAAGATATTTAACAGGTTCTCACATGAAATGTGAGTTATTTGGCAGATTTGAGACCTTTGTTGAATCTGTCTGAGCTCCTCCTTATACTCACTGCTCTAATGCACAGGGCGTGAGGGTTTGGATCCACTTTCTATGTAACTGCAGGTAAAACAAAATGCTTTCAAACAGAGTGAATCTTTTCCTTCCCACAGTAATTTTGTAGAAAAATCACTGTTGAAGGTCTTTGTATTAAAATTACTCTTTTGCAGTCAATCATCCGAAGAAGGAGAAGTCTTTTGACCATGAGGCTCTCTCAGAGGTGTGATGTAGCTGTACTGAGTTGCACCATCTTGCTGTGTGTGTCAGGTCCTTGTAATTTCTGGAATCTGTGCAGGGAGCTGATATGAATGCTGTGGACAATACTGTCTTTGTATTAAAGGAAGGACAAAATGTATTGGTTGCCTCCTGCCCTCTGTTTAAGAGGTCTGAACCAATAATTGCCAGATGACTCAGCAGTGCCACTAATGCCAGCTGGAATTATTATTCTGTGTCTCATAAATATCATGATTACAGAACACAGCAATGATCATAATGTGCAAGCAGTAACAATCCAGTTAAGACAGATATGCTTTATGAATGTGCTGTATTTTACAAACAGTGAATCTCCTTGTATCACTTTTTCTCTATCAACTTCATGTGTTAAAAATCATCTATCCTACCCTTTGAAACTGTAATCATTAGGAAATAATTTACCTGGATAATGCATGAACTTATTATCTGTAAATGGTCAAACATACAACATTCATAGTTACATTCTCCTGAAATATGTATAACTTAAGGTTTATAGAGAAATAATTTTGCCTGTGTTGTTTTGATTCTGCAGTCAAAAATTCATTTATTATTGAGCTTTGTTTGACATTTCTTGAGGTTCAAACTTCTTGGGATTCTGAATATAATCACAGCAGATACATGTTCATCTCCTATTGCTTGGCTGAGCACAGAAGACTCAGAAGCAACCCTATAGGAAAAAACTACTGTCTTGATGAATTCTTTAAAATCATTAATGCTTTCTTGGCTGCAGCATGGAAGCGGGTGGTGCCAGCAGAGCAATGTAATTAACCTTCCTTATAAATTACATGTGCAAATGCATTGCGTACTGCACAGAATTTAGACAGAATTATTTTTACTTCAGTGTAGGTTTAGCTGGGAAAAAATAGTTTTCTAACAGCTGCTCCATGGCTTGGGAATTTGAAACAGCTTTTACTCTCCTTAAAGCAGCTATCAAATACCTGGGGCTAAGAATGGCATAAAATGTGAAATGTAGTCATATGTTATTATATACAGGATCAATATTTCAAAAGGCCATCTAAGCTCTCTGGGAAAACAGGAGTTTGCCAATTTTTCTGCAAACCACAAAAGATGCATAGCTGGAAACATTTTTCTCATCACTTAGAGTTCAGTAGACAGGCTTCTTTTTAATGAAAAGATGACAAAAGAATAAACAAACTAGTCATCATTTATTGGAAAGGCTCTTTAACAGCTGTAAAAAGGGGAAAACCCCTTTGCGTAATTTATAAAGGTAAAATATATGAGAAAAAAAGCAAATTAAAATTAATAATTAAATGAATGGAGAAAGTTTCCTTATTGTTTAAATTTGTGAAAAATATTCCCTTTTTTTTCCTTTCCCTAAGAATAAGAGGGAGTACACTCCACATCTTTTGGAGAAAAAAAACATTATTTCCTCTATTATAGAAGAAGGGTTCCTTCATCTATTTAAAACAGAGAAACATACTGAAAAGGCAGAAGATTGAAATTTTTAGTAGTTTTCATTTCATTTGAGGAGTTTGTGGCGGAGTCAAAAGTACAGCTGGAGGTGTGGCAATATAAAGAGGTGTTAATCAGCAAGTGCTGGCAAAGTAGGAAATCAATACAGCTTTGGTATGGAAATTCATATGGCAGCATTCTGACTGAATTCTAGAGAAATCAATGACATGACATGAAAAATTATTCATTATTGCTTCTATTATAATGGGAAATAAACACTTTTTAAAACAAAAAAATCCCTCCACCAGGCTTAATTTAAATTTTAAATCAAATTTTAAATCCAAACTGTCATGGACTTTATATATTAAAAAAAAAAAGTAAAGGGTATACTGAAAGGGAAATCTGATAAATATTTCCATAATTGAATGCAGAGGTAAAAGTTTCCCCTAAAAGGATCATACAGTAATTTTTGACTCTGTGGAGCATGCTAAAATCTGGGGGAGTTTAGCAGAATACAAAGTACTAACCATGTCATTTTAAGATCACTTTGAATTTTTCTTTCCTTGTTAGTAGACATTAAAAATTTCCTTATTTTTTCCTTTTTTCCCCCTTTTACTTCCAATACATTTGTTTTTCAATGTGTGATTTACTTTTTTATAATTCAGGGTTTTTTTCTTATCTATATCCATATGAATTTTATATACATTGTGGGACATGGAATTTATTGTTTCTTCAATTTATAACTGATATCAGAAAACATGTACAGTTCTCAAAACCAGAGAAAGAATAGCAAGTTATTTTATGAAGTGAAAGTTAATTCATACTGGCCACAAGTTGGGGAACAAATACTCAGGTTTGTTATTCTTATACAACAGCCTTAGAACTTTGTGAAAGATTGAATTAACTGAAAACTACTTCTTAAGAAGTCCAATTAGGTTGTGGAGTTTTAAAATTAATCCTAACCCTACACTAATTGGTATTGACTCATTATTCCTTACAGAATTTGTCATTTGTTCTGAAATGAAGAAATAAATGAGAAGTAGATAACTTCATCTCTCTTGTCCTTATGGATCAGTAAATTGTTACTTGGGAATGAATCCTTTTGTAGGAATCCAACACAGAGTACTACTCTCAAAATTTAAAAGTTGCCTATTTTATGTTAGAAAACCGCATTCATGATTGATATGGAGGCACAACTTTTATTTATATGTCTTGTATATAGTTATTCAGTGTGGGCCATGGGATTGGGATTTACATGCCTAGAGTTTTGATCTTGCACATGTAAGACAAATTAGGCAATATGAAGTATTTTCAATGCTTTTCAATAGAAAATATCATTCTCCCTAGCTGCTCAGGCAAACTCTTTTCCGTAGAACTTCAGGTTCAAGGTTTGACACTTTAGTCAGGATGTGTTAGTTGTGTGTTAAGCCTGGACAACACAGTTGGCACCTGATTATCCAGGCAGAAGAATTAAGAGCACAATGGTAAGCATAATTATCTACAGAAACTGTCTGACTTGAAAGTTGGCCTACTGTCCCAATAATGATTTTTTCATGACATTGTTGCCCTGAAAACTCAGCTTCTGAGCTTGCTGACATAGTTTTCTAAAGACTTTCCCAGGACAGTAACTGTAAACATAGCTATGTGTACATTCTTTCTGTTACATGTCTTGTGATGGACATCTCTCATGGCCAGTGCAGTGGGAAAGTATTATCCTGACCATCCCAATCCCTGGCCATGGTCAGAAACCTATAAATCCTGGGAGGAAAAATAAACTTTCTCTTCCTTTCACCACATCTCGAGCTGTGTCCGTGTGATCTATTCATCTTCAGCGGCAACATGACATGATGAACAGCACTGCAAAATAAATAATGATATTCTGATCACTGTATGTGTGTGCAAGGAGGATGTTATCATTGGAAGTTACAGGCATAAAATAGATTAAGAAGAATCAAGGCACTGCATTTCTATTGTTTTATCCTTATGGGGCAGCAAGTCATAGCTAATAAAATATATTTAACTTCTTAGGAGGGCTCCATAGCACAGCAGAACACCTTTGACTACTGCATCTGCCATCTCTGACATGTCTATCTGTATCCATCTATCTGCACTTGTGCAGCTTTGATAGTGCTGAGCTACTCACAGCATCCTGAACTGTGCTCCATCATTCCATTGGGAGAGGAAATGCACGCAGACTAACCGTGTTTAGGATGCATCAATATTTGGATGATAAACGTTGTAGGAATTGCAAATGGTTTCCCCTGAGGTATTAATCTACTGTATCAGCATGACTTCAGGGAGCTCTGAGTCTCTGTTTATGCTGCCTTTTGGATCAGCTAGTCTATATCAATTCCAGAGGTCTGCATCAGCTGTGATCCCATGGTACCTTTTGTAAATAGGATCACTAACCCCAATATGCTGCCCAGACACTAGTTCTAATAACAGTCAGTCAAGCCAAATTCCTCTGTATTCCAATGTTGCATATAGCATTCTTCACTGCATCCTGTGCTGTTTTCCTCTTACACCTCATGAAAATGAAAGCATTCAGAACTCTAAGAAATCAAACCTTATTTCAAGCATAGTTTTTCCTTTTCTCTTCCAAAAGGTGTTGCAAAACCTCAGTTGAAGCTGACTGCAGACTGATTTGGGATATTCCTAGACTGAGATTTCAAACTCACTAAGCCCTCTTATCCATCACAATTAGACACCCAAATATCTTCATGTCTAGACATATTGATGGAAGATAGAGTCTCTATTCCCTCATGGAAGATTATAGATAATTAGGATTAAGGCATTGGCATACATATTAGAAATTTCTGCAGCCAAAGAACCCCTTTATCTTCTCAATCTGCAGTAGGTGCAGAGACAACTCTTCAGTGGCTGTTTGTTCCTACAAACTGCTTCATGTAGCCAATAGCAAATGTCACTCTCAGCAGAGCAGCAAAGATCCATTCCAGTTCTGACTGTAAAGGTGGAAAAGCAGCTGAAAGCAATACTTCAGCCAGGCTGAAAGGAAAATTAGCAGGTCCAGTTCTGAGTTTTGAGGGTTTCTGGATGTTACAGTACCAGTTCTGCACTTATGCCTCAGTATGTGCATTTAAATAGCCATCTCTCCTTCCCAGACTCTCAGATGGAATACTTACTATCCTTCTCTGTTCCTCTCTGAATGGCTTTGTATCATATATTTGCATAAAATCAAACAGTTTAAGGGCCAAGATCCAGATCAGGTCCTGTTCACTTGGCAAGCAGGTAGTCTGAGAAATCTGTCACAGGAGAAATAGCTTTATTTGAAAAGCAATGACTGAGACTTTGTGAGTTCCTCTGGAGGCAGAAATTCTGTGAGGGAGTTCACAAGAAAGACTAGGGCAATTTAGATGTTGCAGGACTTCCATCACTTCACAGACTTCAGAAGAACCCAGGGACAGGAAGAAAGGAAAGAAGGCTGAGAAAAGCAGTCAGTGGTGGAAGTAGATTAAGGCCCTATTATAAAGAACAGAAACCAACAAATTTTCAGGATGAGCATGGCTCCTGATGGCAAAATGTGAGCTAAGAAATTATCCTTTGCACGTGTGACATAGAGCAGGCCATGGGGTCATTCCAAAGGTAATCAGATCTCATAAGCAGGAGTGAAGAACTCTTTAGAGAAGGAAAACCATTTACAGAAAGTTTTAAACTTTTTGGTGTTTTTAATGGTTTTAAAAGTATCTTTCCATTCTAGCATGTTTTATTGTCAATATCTTGTAAAATTTTTCTGGATCACTCTACTCCTCCTTGAGTTAAATATATACTAAATTTTCAGTGTTTGGTTGTTTGATGATGGTCTATGAAGTAACAGCCACTTTGAATGGTATGACTGCCATATATACAATCTGATCCAAGAGCAGTATGCAGATTTTTATTATTTTATTTTTCTGATGTTGGCAGGAATTTCTTAGTCTTTCCAGACAGATATTTAGTACATTTGACCAAGTGTTTCTGCATATACTGATCTTGTACTCCAATTTATTCCTGGGTGAATTAATTTGAGTATTCATAGAGCTTCTTGATTTGCTTAATTTTTTCCAGGATGTCACATTCTTGTTTTGTTTTGCCTGTGTTGCATCTTTGAGAGTAATGTGATTCTAAATTAGTTTTTGGCCAGATCTAGAAGCATTTCTTTCTGAGTTCTTCAGTTTTTACTTAATGCACACCATATGAAATACTGATCCATAATATGGATAGTATAATGGCATTTTACTGGCTTTTCTTAAACCTTACACATTGTCTTGGTTTGGAAGACAGGTGTCTGCTAGGGAGGGCAGGAGCCTCCCTTGGAATAAAAATGTAGACAACCCTCCCTCCAAATTAATATAATTTTGAAATCAAGGGACTCTCAGGCAGAGATCTGGGGGCTGGAATAACAGATCTTTACTGCTATGTATAACAAGGCAAACAAACAACAATAATACAGTGTGAACAACAAAATAGAACCAGGGATCCCTTGACAGCCTTCTCGGCCGAGAGAGGAAAGGATGGAGGAGAGACTTTGCATCACAAACTGTCTTGGACAGTCAGTCCCGGTGCTCCTGCAGGACTCAGTGGAACAGCCAGCTGGAACGGCAGGAATGAGCAGAGACCCTGGGCTGGTGCGATGTCTGGCACTACTGCACGTGCCGGCAGGACAGGGGGTGCGAGGCCAAACGAAGAAGAAGCACAAGAAGAAGCAGAAGCAAGGAGAAGGAGAAGGAGAAGGAGAAGGAGAAGGAGAAGGAGAAGGAGAAGGAGAAGGAGAAGGAGAAGGAGAAGGAGAAGGAGAAGGAGAAGGAGAAGGAGAAGGAGAAGGAGAAGGAGAAGGAGAAGGAGAAGGAGAAGGAGAAGGAGAAGGAGGAGATCCCTTATGTCGCCCTGAAAACTCAGCTTCTGAGCTTGCTAACATAGTTTTCTAAGGACTTTCCCAGGAGAGTAACTGTAAACATAGATATGTGTACATTCTTTCTGTTACACGTCTTCTGATGGACATCTCTCATGGCCAGTGCAGTGAGAAAGTGTTATCCTGACCATCCAATCCCTGGCCATGGCCAAAAGCCTATAAATCCTGGGAGGAAAAATAAACTCTGCTCTTTCTTTCACCACACCTCGACCTGTGTCTTCATGATCTATTCATCTTCAGTGGTAACACCCTTATCCCCCTCAGCCCAGCCAAACTCCCTGTGTTTCTGAAACACCCAACAAGTACCAGCAATCAGGTTTCCCTGGAACTAATGGGCAAAAAATTCCATAGGTGAGAAGGAACAAAAGGAAGGACGCCTAACCCCCAACAGACAGTTACACTCATAACTGTATAAGAGGTGTCATTGTGACAACAATGACAAAAGCACCAACCAGCACTCTGTTCTTTGCTGAGTCTAGTCTCAATTACTAAGTGCAGCTATCTGTAAAAGGCTGAAATCAGAATGACACCGTAAAGACTTCTGTTCCACTCTCCCATGCCCTCTCTAAGATGTTCCTCTCATATACCATCCCCCCATTTTCATTGCACACCACTTATAACAAAAGATCTTCATAGAAGATAGAAGAGGTATAATAAAATTTTATTGATGTGTATAGGACAAACACAAAAAAAGGAAGAAAAAGTTTTGTTTATATTTGAGCACACTGAGATATAAAAGTTTTTTTAATAATATCACAAGGGTCATTTAGGGAGAAAAACATCTTGGGATCCTTAACTGTTTTTGAAAGAAAAAGTATTCTCTTAGGTGCATGATACATTTCAATGAGTACCTTGAAACAAGAGGAAGGTGAGCATATTTATTAGGGTAAAAATGGAACTCCTGATTTCCTCAGGTGCTTTAAAGAGCTTGCAAGCAATATGGTAATAGGGAGTACAAAGTTTTTTTTGATGCTTGTTCACAGCTATAATTCTTTGGTGAGATATAATGAGGTACTGACAAGGGCCAGAGATTTCCTGGGCTAGTTCTGATAGATTTTCTTTTTCTCTCTCTGGCACGGGCCAAGAGGGGCCTGGGCCAGGGTTGCTGTTTGAGCCCCGGTTCGGGTTTTGAGCTTTCAGACCTTCTTTGAACATGCGTCTGTTAGGTCAGGTGAAGGAATGAACGGGGGACTTCCTTCTGGTTTGCAATTCACCGATTTATTCTGTAAGGGGAAATCCAGGAGAAAAGACAAAGAACGGGGGTCTGATCGTCACCTTTTAAAGGGTTCATGCCCTGGGGGGGCTGGGAATTTTAAGAACCAGTTAGAAGTTACAGCTGGTGGGCACACAAACTTTCTACGAATAAAATACCAACAGGTAAAGATAAGCGGTAACGGACATGCTAATTCTCTAATTAATTTCTGAGGATTAGGGTTTTTTTCACAGGCGGGGTGGAGCCGCAGGAGAAAGAGGGAAGAGATCGGGCCACCTGAGCCTCTGCCACTGGGACACGAGGAAGCACGAGCAAAAGCGGCAGAGACACCGCACCGGGGCCGGAGTAATAAAAAGCGAATCCCCCGCGGAGGCGACGACCGCCCGCACTGGGACTGGCGCAGGGCTGGAGCGCCGCAGGGGAAAACGAGCAAGCCGCAAGGTAACGCCGGCTCCGGGGCCCCGACAACAAAGGAGCAGGTGTTCCTCAGCTGTCCGGGCCGCCCGGAGGGAAAACCGAAGTGGACCCAGCACGGGTAGAAACACGAGCTGAAGCCGGAGCCCGGGCTCACGCGGGCTGGGGCCTGCGTGAGCGAGCCCGCTGCGGGGTAAGGCGGCGGTGGGGGCCCCTCGGTGCACCCGGCGCGGGACAGGGCCCTGCGGTGCCGGCAGCCACAGCCCCCCGCGGGCGGCGGGGACGGCGGCGGGCACAGCCGCAGCAGCGGGAAAAGGGGAGAGCGGTGGGGAGAACCCGGCAGAAGCTTTAATCGCGGCAGCGAGGGGGATGGGCGTACACCCCAGCCACGGTCGAAGGGAAAAAAGCCTCCAACTTAGCTGGCAAACTAAAAAGCCCACCACAACAAGGTACAGTGAAAAGGAAAACAGCTGCTGCTGTTTTATTAACTTACCCTGTTGGACGGCTGGAATTCAGAGATTAGGCCTGTGTGTTATGCAAAGTGTGACGTTTATGAAGAATCTGTCTTTCTGCCCTATTCTTTTATTCCTATTCTGTTTCTCCCTCCACACCTTATATTATCTTCCTATAGCTTTCCTACCAGGCACTTGAAAGACTGAAAACTATCCTCCCTTTCTTAAATCGAATATTATGTACTATAATATGCTGTCCTTTGCTTAGATTGTTATCTACAGAGGTTTGTGTAGCTTTTGAAGTTCTCTTGATGTGGAAATGCTTCACATATTCTGAATACTAAAGGCAAAAGCAGGGGTTTCCCACTCCCGTATCAGCATTTATTATCATTCATACTTGAGAAATAAATATCTCCACAAACTACCTGGCAAGCTGTAGCTGCAGGCATGTCAGTAAAACCAAGAAATAAAAACTGTAATAGAAAAGACTTGTTAAACTATATTGGTCTATATCATATCAACTATATCATATCAGCTGTATGATACTCTTCAAGACCTTTAATTTGTGATCAAATTAGTATCAACAGAACTGGCTCTTTGGTGCATCTACAGTTTCTCTGAACGTGATAAGGATGTCATTTAACATTAATTTGTGATCAAATTAGTATCAACAGAACTGGCTCTTGGGTGCATCTGCAATTTCTCTCTGAACGTGATAAAGATGTCATTTAACATGTGAACTCAGAACAGTGAAACAATTCCATATCCTTGTATATCTGTAAGAAGTAAAATCAGTCTAATGGAAAAATATAAAACAAATCATTACAAAGAGGTTATTTGGAGTTGACCTTTGAAGTAAATTAAAGTTTAGGAAAGGAGACTGGAACAAAATCACAAGTTTTGCTCCCAAGTATAATCTTTGGGGTAGTCTTCTATTGTTTGTATTAAAAAAATGTTTACTTGATAACACAAGTCTTGCTTATGGCAGCCAGTTTGCTTCTAAAAAGCTCCTCAGTGCACACAGTTGCAAGAGACAGTGCCACAGGAAGACAAGTGTGACAAAAGAAAAATAGTCAGTTGAGAATAAACCTCATGAAATGTCTTACCTGCGATTGCCAAGTTGCATTGACCTGGAGACATTTGACAGCACAGCCCTCAACAACCAAACTCAGCTTCCACCTCGGCTCAACAAAGCTCTTGGAGCACAGAGTTACAGGGAAGATCCAATGTTATTATTTTCAACATGTACAGTAAACTCATTCCATAAATCTTAAGGATTCCTTCTGGTTTTGATGTCAAAAACAAATGCAGAGAATTCAGAGCACACTAGTGAGTTCTTTGAATATTGAAGCAAATTTTACAGGAGAAAAGAAACCTTCTAAAAAATTGTGAGACAGAGGAATCAAACCTTTCAATTTCATCTGATTTAATTTTGCATCTGCAGAGTGGAGTTATAATTATACTGCAATACCTTAGTGAATGAGATCACATTAAAGACACAAAGAGACATCCCATGCAGATTCTATCCTCCAGAGTAGAACAGTGCAAGTAAGGCTAGTGTAATTAGAAGTGATTAGAAAGCTCTGGTAAAGGTTTACATCTGACAAATATGAATGTAAAAAGATAAGGAAAAGGAGAAAACTTGAGGGAATTGTTGTCAGATACGTGAAAAATTTCAGAAAAGGTCGACAGAAAAGCTGGTTTGGATACCTGAATATGCAGAGCTGACAGAGTTTATCAGTTGAATTCCTCCACCACTGTAGCTCCTGTTTGAACTCCTGTGTATCCCTGGGCTTTCAGAGATTTGGTTTATTCAATAAAATAAATAACATGGTGCGATTCTACCTTGAAAATTACTAGGATGTAACTGTATTTACAGCAGCTAAGAGAGAGCTATCAAAGGACAAAACAGTAGAAAAATTGATAAATTCTAGTCTCAGTCCTGAAATGATCTTGCTTTTTCAAATTCCAGCAGAGATAGCAACTGTTAGAGACTTTGAGAATAAGCTCATTCTTCCACATAGATGACATGATTTTCCTGCAGTAAATGTGAATTTACTAAACAGGTAATTTTAAAATTAATAAGAGATAATGTTGCAGGTATAGCCCTTAATACAATATAAAGAGTTTAAATGATTTGCTGAGAATCTAAAACTGCTCTGGGGGCAATTTCTGTCCTTTATACTGCACACACAAAGAATAGTTGGCAGAATATAATTGAGGCATTTTTCATTTTGTATAAAACAGGGTAGATAGTGTGCCATTTAAGAAAAAGTATATTGTAAAGTACTGCTGTAAATATTGCATGGCATTATTCTGATTCAATATGACTGTGTAGATGCTATGAAAAGCAACAGGAAAGAATATCTTTTTAAACACTATTAATCTGCCTGCTTTTGAAATTTTAAATATTTAAAGCAACATAAAGCCATTTTTTTCCTTCTTTAATCAGCTTTCTAGCTTGAATATCTCTTGGTTTTTTTTTTCAGATTTACACTTGTGCTATTTATTTACTATTATTTTTGGTTGTCACTGATGCTGCAGCTACTTATGCAGTAATAGAAAAGAGCTTTTCTTCTTACTAGGGAAAAAAAAATCCTTCATTTGGGTCTGAAATTGCCTCTTTCTGTGGTATTTAGTTTCTTCTGCTCTCATGAGCATGCATTCAGATGGACTACGAAAAGTGCCTTGTTACAGTATTAAGATTTTTTATAATGTAGGTAATTTTATTTACAACAAGATGAGAAAGATTCCCTTTAATACAACTAAACTTTTTCGTTCAAAGATCAGGTTTAAAATATCTGTAGGACTCAACCACTCTCTGAAGTTAGAAAACTGTATTAGTATTTTTATCTTTATGAATCATTTTTCTATTTATTTGTGCCATAAAAATTCAGTGTTATTGCAGTGTCAATGTATAAATATTTATATAAATATAAATATTGCTTCCCTACTAAGAATGAAGTGCTCAGGGAGTGGCTCCTTCTCCCTTTTGTGTCTCATATTTCTGCAGACCCTTACATGCATAGGCATAGGCTCCTTTACAATAAAGTGTCTTTTTTAATACTTTGCTGAGGTGCACTTTAGAAATACAAGGTGATGTCAACATTTCTTATTTCATTTTGTTTCTGTCCTTCACCACACAGTCACCTGAATGTTGTGTGCACCTTTTATTTTTTTTCGAAGAATTAGATAAAATATTGTTGTTTTGAAGTTGTACTTGTGATTTGGAATCATCTAAGAAATAGTAGTCTACTACTCCATGTTAAATGAATTAATTTTATATTAATACATAAATTAATTTTATATTATTACATCAACAATTGTTCTATTTTTAACTGTAGATACTTGAGTACACTTGAATATTTTTTCATTTTAATTTATTATTTTTTCTGAATTAATGAAATACTTTGCATGCAGTCTTCCAATTTAACAAAGCCATCTACTTATAGAATAATTTAATAGATACATATTTTTACAGTTTACCAAGTCTTTAATTTTAAAATCAAGGTAATGTATAAATCTCTGACACAAAAATGTGTGTTCAGCATTTTATTCTTATACCTAAAAATATTTTATGTGCCCTCTACCAGCAATTTTGGTTTCTTTCATGTTTCTTCATGCTGAATTTTATTGCAGATCAAGAGAAAACCTTTAATCAATTTTGTATATAACCAGGCATTCTTTTTATTGTGTTATGTATATTGTACAGGTGAATTTAAACCAGAGTCAAGAGCAGCATCATGTGCTAATGATCCTGCTCATCCTTTGGTTATCACTGCGCTCTCAGAGACAAAGGAGCAAGAGCTGCATGAGTTTCTGGCATTGACTCCTTTAATTGGAAACTTGGAAAAGTAGTTTAGACTTCACATTTTTTCTCTGTATAAAATAGCTTTAAATTGTCTTCATAAAATATCAAATGATCCTGAACGTCTTCTCCTTTCTATGACAGCCTGACTGTGGTGTAGTCGTAGGTTGGAGATTCTCTGAAGCCGAAAGTGACTTTATAAAATACTTTGTTTTAAGAAGGCTGAATGTCAGCAATTTCTGCCAGGTGAGCTCTCAGACCATTGTTTTAGTCTTTGGTTTTAAATACGCTGCTTTGTAGCTTCTTGCCTAATTCTGTATCAATAGCAAGGAAGACAAAGACACAAAACTGATGAGGCTCAGCTCAGATACTTTATGCATAGGAAAACTACAACTGTTTTTAACTAACAGAAAATCAGTATCTCATATATTAATAGTTATGCACTTCTTCCCACTACCACATATTTGTCTCAAAGGTACAGCTCCGTTTGTTGGTGCATTTTTGGGGCTTAGTAGTAATACTAATGATATACTCTTACTTGACGCATGCAGAAAGAGAATCGGATCCACAGTGGGTGAACAATGAGGAAACTTTATTGCTTTTACAGCTGAGTGTTCCCAGGCTATAACACCTGCAAAGTAGAAAATTCTTGCTAGCTGTGCTAACCCTAAAGCCAACCTCCTTTCCCAGGAATAGAAGAGTATTAATATTTAGATTTTTGTTTTTCTTGCCTCTCCAAACTGAGCTATGTTTTTGCTAGATTAGCTTGATCAGTCTGTACTCACACCAAATTATTTCAAACTGCACCTCATTTTGATAAAATGAAATTATTGGAAAATACTGGCAATTTCTGCTACCATTTTAGCAGATCTGGTTCTGATGAAGAACATTTTACTTTACGAGGTAGATTAAAGGCCTAGCTCTAAACAGGTAATCATGACACTTGTGTCTATCCTGGGTAATTAGAATGTACCAAAGTTTGCTGTTAGGAATATCCCAAGAAGGCTGCAGGGCTGTGATCTGATATGGATGCTGCTCCAATCATCAAAGGTTGCATTGGTGTTACTGTGTATGTTCATTTCCTTGAATGCAGCCACACAACAACATTTTTGTTGTCCTGCATTGACCAAATTACGCCTGCAGTTAAATTAGTGAAGCATGCAAATAAATGTTTATATTAGTAAGGATGTGGGTCTCCATTTTCAGTCTCTCAGTCCACTGAGAAAAGCTAGTTTTAACAACAAATTTGGAGTGCACCAAATTCAGTCTATAATTCACTCTGATTTATAGAATCAGAGACAAGAAAATAAGGTTTTGTATAAACAATAAATATGGACAGTGGGAGAAATTAAATACTAAATCTTTGGCTGTCCTAGTTTAGGAAATTTGGGAGAGAGCCTCCAAATGGGGTTCCCCCAGAAAAGAAAAATTCAAACGGCTCCTCCCTGCAACTGGTTTGGGAAAAAAAAAATTTCCTTGGAGAGAAGTGGAAAAAACCTGGTTTTTTAACAGAAATTGAATAATATTAAACAATAAAACTTCTTGCTGTTCGACAAGATGGCAAATCAAGGAAGAAAAGTCCTTTTCATGTGGTGTAGCTCGACCTACTCAGGTTCTTTTCAGTCTCTCCAGCGCCAGAAAGTGCCGAGGCCCAGGCCCCGGTGGGCCACAGGTGTGAGCTCCCGGGGTTTGGCTGGGTGTTTTTCAGTCCAGAGCAGGTTTGAACAGATCCAAGGGAAAAAAAGGAAAAAAAAGTCCAGGGAACTCCTCTGCCTCAGCTAGCTAAAACTAACTAACAGTAAAAGAGAAGCTTTGTCCCACTGTCTGTCCGTGCTGCAGACACCACAGTCCAGGAGCAGGATGTGTGGGAGTGATGTTTTCCTTCAACACAAACTGCGCGCTTCTTCTTCCCCCATCTTCGCTCTCAGAGCCAGTCTTAAAGGTGCAGAACTTAATATGTAACATAAACCAGGCGACTGGGGATACAAACATAAAGTCACCTCAGGACACTGGCCTAGTCTCAAACAGCATCTCCATGTTTTTAATGGCTAGCTTATTCAGGGCCCTGTCTGCACTGCCAAAGAATGACAACTGAAGGGAAAATAAAAATAGAAGGAAGCTTATCCACTTAGGTAAAGATGACTTGGCAAAGAATGACCAAATAGGTATGGTTTTCTTCTGGAAATATGAATAAATGTATCTAACCAAGAATCTGCATAAAATCTGTGTAATGTCAAGAAACTGGATTTAAATAATTCAGTCTAACAATGCTTCAAATTAATCAGAAGTTTATAGAATCAGAGGCCCAAGTTTCTACACAAAGCTTTTATTTTCACTCTCTAGCCTAGTCTTACCTTCTCTAGTTTCACAGATACCTCAAGAAGCTCTCAAGGGCTGAAGGAAACCAGAGCAGTTACACTGCTCCGGAGTGTTCATTGCTGGCTGGGAAGGTGCCCAGGGCTGGGAAGATGCTCTTCTCAAAGAGGGCTAGAGCAGCTTGCTTCCTTTGGGTTACAGCCTCAGCATATTTGTGTATTGGCTTCACTTATTGTCAGTAAAACAAAGGTCTCAGAGCAATGTACTGTTGAAGCTGAAGATGAATAGATCACACGGACACAGCTCGAGATGTGGTGAAAGGAAGAGAAAGTTTATTTTTCCTCCCAGGATTTATAGGTTTCTGACCATGGCCAGGGATTGGATGGTCAGGATAACACTTTCCCACTGCACTGGCCATGAGAGATGTCCATCACAAGACGTGTAACAGAAGGAATGTATACCTATCTCTATGTTTACAGTTACTGTCCTGGTTACATAGTCTTAGAAAACTATGTCAGCAAACTCAGAAGCTGAGTTCTCAGGGCGACAATGTACAGGCCAGTACAAAATTCCCTGTTCTCAAGGGGAGAGTTTGGAATGAACTAATCAAATATTGCTTAAGTAGGAAAATTTCTTCCTTTCCAAATGGTTGATCTTTTATTAAAGAAATGTTGGCAGTGATCTCTTCTAGAAACAGAAACTCAGATGTTAAGGAAAATAACTTGATTTGCATTAAATAGTGTTGTCCTTGGAAACATACCACAGCAAAATAAATTGTGATTGTTGATAGAGCAGCTTCAGTGAAAAAAAAACCTATTATTATTTATTACTTGTGTAATTACTTTATTACTTATTTATTATTTATTAGTTATTATTACTTTGCTGGTTGGCAAAAATAATATTGATACAATATTTTATATAGAACTTTCAAAATATAACCAGCATGTTGCTGTATTTTCTTACACAGTTAGATAAAGTCAAAGTTGGAAGGGGGGAAAAAAATCCCAGACAATAACATTCCTCTGATTTTTCTCAATGTTCCAAAGAGTTCAAATCAATTCAAGTACTCTTTATTCCAAACAAGGCAAACAACTTTAGCCAAACTGAATCTTCTAAGCAAACTTAGACATATAAAAAATAAATTTTCCTGTGACTTCTAATATTGTAAGGAACTAGTACAGTAAAGTTTACCACAGCCTAAGGCAATGATGATAAAACTGGGGAAAAGAGTAGATAAGGAAAGAAGAAATACAGTAAATAGTGTAGGAACTAGTAATGAAAATGAGTTTGCATAAAACTGTACAGGGATTAACTTGGATTTGCAGAACTGGAAATACATCTTTTGGAGATTGTAAGTCTTCTGGAGAGTAACATTTTTGTATGACTTAATAACCAGGTCACTCTGCAATAAGATCTCTGAGGACTTTCTTGTCTGGCTCTCCTGACATCAAAGATAATGCCAAATGTTTAAATTTCATGAACAGTGCATGAGGAAAGCAATTTGTAAACTATCCATCATAGTAAGAGAAGTGTGTTTTGGAAACATTTTAGGTGAATCTTGGTTTCTGAAGTGAATAGCAGAGTTTCCAGTGCTTTCAGCTAAAGTACAATTTCACCTTTGACTTTTCTGCAGTCTTCAAAAAAAAAAAAGTCCATTATAACTTTTCTGTCTCCTAAAAGAGCCAACAGAAATATTAGTTTCCTTCCTGTGTTTTCTCAAGAGGCAGAATGGGAAATTTAGTTATACTCAAAAAGCATTTTTTTTTCCCAGGGAAGGAGAAAGAAGGGATAAATAATTTTCCAGAAGCAGTGAGGAGTAATGGATTATCAAACCTCAAAATGCTGAATAAAATTGGGGGAAATTTTTGTTTTGTTTGTGGATTTGAGTGTTGGGGGGAGGGTATTGTGTTTGGTTTTTGTGGGTATTGTTTTTGTTTTCTCTTAAATTTGGATTTTTGTTAAGTCATATTTTCATCAGAAACGGGGAAGAAAACCATGATAGAACTTTATTAACAGATAAAAAACAGGTGCAAAAAATTGAGTTTTATATTGTCATTTAAAGCATAGAACAGATGAGGCTGAAATTCTATGGTTATGATGAAAATAACTTTATTTAATTGTCTGAAATGATGAAATAGGGATTGCTGAAACTGAAAATAAAATACATATTTTCCTCCAGATATGAACCACCTGTTTTATGATCAATCTTTATTACAGAATATCTCAGTCATTTTGAAAACACTGAAACACTTGTTAATCTAAACCATCTGAATGTTGTTTTGCCAGATGGGGGTTCTGAGTATGGAAGTACCCGCTCTGAGTGGGAAGCAGTGCCATCTTTGAGCTTATGTAGTCATATTACTGCTGCTAAAATTCCCATTTTCCATTTCAAGGAAAGCAGTGTTTTTGTGTGATATGAACATCATCTCAGGAATGGAGCTCTGCATCAGGAGGAAAGTTGTTGCATGGCCTTTACTTTCAGTTATTTATTTGTTGGTTACTTGGTCTGAATTTGTATAAGGGCCTTAAAAATATTACCAAGTGGAGTTTGAGAGCTCTCAGCAGGGTAAGAAAAGCTGTAATAAGAATTATACCAACAGATATTACAAGAGGGTTATACTGTAAGAGTTGTGAGTGCTGCATTGGCTGTCATCACTCCTCACACCCTGGATGGCAGCTCCACGGCCAGCTGTGTGTGAGGCTGTGCAAAGCAGACCAGCTTCAGGTGAACACTGCCCCTCCAAGGGGATATAATCACAGTAGCACAGGGTCAGAGCTCTCTTTCTTGAGAGAGTTTTTTCCTGCCTGACTTTTCTGTTCCAAAAGCATGTTCCTGCCATAACAATCACACAGTGTCCAAGAACTGCTAACACTTTGTGTTGGTATAAAGTGAATAAAAGGAGTTATATTAGTATACAAATACTCCTAGCAATGCATTTTTAAAGCTATCCTATAATATTCTATATTCTTCAGATCACATAATTTCAGAAATTATGCATGTATTAGTGATTTCTAAGACAACCTCATGATTTTGGGAATTTCAGTCATTGCTATTGTCACATGGGAGCATACAAGGGTGGATGATCTGAATTATGGGTGTTTCCACTGGCCAGGAAGCTCAGTTAAGGAATGGGAGTTCAGTGTCATTAGCATGAGTATATTAAAGTGCAGGCAGGCAGCTTGGTGAAAAGCAGTAGAAAAGGTGCTACCAATCCAGCTTCAGGTTGGTGACTTGGGGTGCTGGATTTTGCTTGTAGGTTATACAGGGTGTATTGTCACCCTGAAAATCAGGCTTTTTGATATTGTTTTCATAATTTCTAACTACTTTCCCAGGAAAGTAACTATAAACATAAGTGTTTATACATTCCATTAAAGATAAGCCTTTTGATAAATGTCTCTCATGACCAGTGTGGTTGGGAAGGTGGTAACTTGACTATCCAATCCCTGGTCATTGTCGAATACCTATAAATACTGAAAGAACAAAATAAACTTCCTTCTTTCATCACACTTCGAGCTGTGTCTGTGTAAATCATTTCATGTCCAACAGTGACAGTGTATGAAGTTGCCTTTCCTGCTGGCTAAAGGAATGTTGGCATGAGTGTGACTGCTCTCCCCATTTTTCTTCTGTGATTGTTTACATTTCTAGAAAGGTAAAACTCAAACATGCAGTAATATAGAAGAAGGAAATTGAATCCTGCAAAGAGGAAGGATAAATAGAAGCAATTTTGCAGGTTAAGTGCAAGGAGTAATACCTGTCATTACAGACCAACAAACATTTTATTTTAGCTTTATTTCACCTGTTCATTTGGCATGTACTCTGGTTACACTTTTGCTTACTACACTGGTAATGTACGGGCCCAGTGTGCCAAGGCTGCCTTTTTGCTTCATTTTCTCAAATGAGCCAATTGTAAGTTTTCTTCTTATATCTTTAAACCTCTCTTATCAAGGGGGAAAAAAAAATCTCAACCAACCAAATAAAATAACCAAGAAGTAATCTTAAAAAAATCTTTTGAACAAGCTATTTACAAAAAATTACAAAGTTCATATTATAAAGTGAACATTCTTGAGCTCCTGTTCAACAAAAGAAATTCAGCATTGTGAGCACACTTGGAGTCAGCTAGAATAAAATGACACAAAATATTTAATAGAAGGCTTGGGCAATGATCTTGTGAACACTTTATAGGCATTCTTGGTTTTAGGAAAATGAATGATCCAACTGATTTCCAAGTGTCATGAAACTGTACCTACAGAGTTTGATATAAAGTGTTTTGAACTCAGAGGGAAAAATGGCCAAGAAGGAGCAATCCAACCTTCAGAGAAAGTACAGAATCAAGCCTTTAATTTTTGCTATGTTTTTTGTTAAGATAGAAAAAAAAATTGTAAAGTTGATGGATTTTCTTCCAGGCAGCACCTGACAAACCATACCTCCAAGTTAGGTATACAGTCAATATCATCCCTATAGTACTTGGTCTGGTAGGAACTCAATCCTCAATAGGCACATATCTAATAGGTAATATTTTTTTCACTTGTAATTCCTATTTATGCATATACCTACATGTACCATATTTTGTTTTAAAATATACATTACCTAAACATTTATACTTATTGGAGAGTAGCTGTATTTTACCAGCAGCATTTTCCTACCTGGCCTCTGCTGATTCACCACAGAATTTTGTAATACTCACAGCTGTCAGATTTTTCAGGCTATCTGGTATTTTACAGTATGTGATCGCCATTTAACGCATCCTTGATGACAACAGTGTTTGCTCTCAGTTAAACAGAAAATTGTATTTTCAACTGATATAAACCATTATCTCTTGAATTGCAGGAAAAGCACCTGTATGTTAAAGGATCATAGAATGGTTTGGAAGTAATCTCAAAAGCCATCTGATACCAACCCCTCTGCCATGGACTGGGACACCTTCCACTGAACCAGGTTGCTCATGGCACATTACATGGGAAAACGGATTGCAAAGGGAATTTAAAGGGTGCCCTCTCCAAAGAAATGCCTTTTATCTCGCACATTTGGCAGAATATAATCATTTAAGATTTCTGACACCAGGGTAAGTCTTAATTTCAAAATGTAAATATATAAAGTTCACTGTGAAGCATTCCTGCTATTTATTCCAAAGAAAGCTGTCTTAGCAGGGCAAAGTAAAGCATAAACATATTAATTGCTTCCTTTTTTAATACCACACATAATTCATATTTGAGACCGATTGCTGAACAAGAATTTAATTGAAGAGCTCTAAAGGATTTACAAAAGAAATGCATGAGAACTTCCACAATTCCATTAGATATATAACATTTGCATAAAACAGTCAAGACCATGAGCTGCTTGAAATTTAGGATATCTTTCTGCTAACTGGTATTACACAGTTGATAGTTCAGAAGTAAGATACGGTTTGTCTTCAAGACCTGAGTTTTCAAATGTCCTAAAGTAATTTGTTAAATTATATAACCTATTACAGTACTCCCTATTATTCACCCAAATCATACATTCAGAAGCATATGGACTAAGATGGAGGGGTGGCCTTGAAACCAAAAGCTGTAAAGATAAAAATCCTCATATTGGATCTGAATACAACAGCTGGTGAAATTCTGATTCTTTGACACAAAGTCCTGAATTCTTTTGCTTCAGTAAGAGCAGGTGACTTTCAGGAACTCTGTGATTTGGTTCATAATTTTATAGGCCATTTCAATTCTTCTATCTTTATCATAGTGTTTGTATAACAAATAATACAAGTCCTAAAAACCCCAAACTTCTGACCCTCTAACTGAGATTAGAGGTTGTAATGAATCTAGATTAGAACTGTAAGCAAGTCCTAATTCCAAACCCCCTCTACACTACCTACATGTTGGGCACATTGTGTGTGAAGTTACAGCTTTATGAAAGTCTAATAATTTTGTAAGAATAGCCTACTCTATTGATTTAAAATGGGAGAATGGAGTTTTTCCATTCAAACAAGGATTAAGCCAGTCTGTTTTCCTCTGTGAGAAATACACTGTGCACTGATTTTTAAAATAGCTGGTTTAAATAATAATATCAAATCCTATAAAACAAATGGTCTATGAGCAGCTTCATAGAATACCACCTCCTATATTATGTTCATATATTAGCAGTCTATAGATCTATGCCACTTATTATTTGCGGCTTTAGCATATTACAACCAAAATCTAAACACTGCTCAGCATTCTTTCTGTCACAATTAAGCAATTATGAGCTGAACTTCTGCTTTTGCTGTTGTATTTTCAGTTTAAAGGTTATTATTTCTTCGGTAATTGAGTTTTACTGGTTCTGCATAATTTGCATTAATTGCAGTAATTAATGGTAATATTAATCTGCCTCTGTTGTGTACCCAAAATTTGAGCTTGTGACAATTCTTTGTGAGTATTGGAAAGGACAGACAATGTAATATGAATAGCTTACAAAAACTGGTCTTAAGTTTGTCAATGATAAATTTTAATGGAGACAAATAATTAGAGCTATTATTGCAGCAAGAAGGGCTTTGAAATTTAATTTGCTTCTGCCTTTCACACTGAAAAATAATTTAATTTTTCCATAAAGCATAATACTTTGACTCCACAAGATCTGTAGTAGATACTGCTAGAGAGAGATAGAATTAGAGAGTCATGAGGTGTTTTCCATATATTTTGTTCTCTGTGGTGTATTCACAGAACATAATTGGTGATGCAGGTAAAAGCATGATTTACCCAACATCTTGGTGGATTAGCATGTAGCAATAAAGGTTACATGTATGCATTGACGTCCTTATTCTTATTTACATGCACCAAAGCTACCATACCTGCATATTTTTTAAGTAATAAATTCCCTGACAGCGCAGTCTTATAATGCTCTTGTATGTAGTCAGAAGGAAATTATTTCTTAAAGCGCAGCAAACTTTGATCATATGCACACAGCAAATTTGCATCTTCGGTGTATAAAGTCATAGTTGTATCTTGCTAGCTATGTTTCATTTTCTTGATTTTCTGATGGATTCTTTCTGATGCTTTTAAATATTTAAAAGAAATCTTGGAAATACTGTATGTGACTGTTTCATTCCTTTCAGGAGAAAAAGTGCTGCATATAAAAATGTTTTGAATCTGGATGTGGCAGCTGGAGCCAGCCATGCTGGGAGCAGGTGTTCCACAAGCTTTTCCCCACAGCTCTTCTGGCAGAGCTCTCTCTGCTCCAGCCAAATTCTTGTCATTTCATTGCTGGCTGTCTCCTGGACAGCCTGGCAATTGGGCCAGCTTTCTTTTGTGTTGATAAAGACCAAATTTGACTAGATGGCAACTATTTAATTCATCTCATTTCTGAAACTCCTGCACATGGGTATTGTCATGGCCCCAAGGGCAGCTGTAGGCTTTAAATGCCCTGAGCAGCCTGCTCTGCCTCCCTTTTCCCTGTTTCTTTTCCCTGTTTCATTTTCCAGAGCTTACCTGCCTCCCTGGTATGTGCCATAGGTGTTCCAGGCTCTCTTGTATCTATCACATGGCCTGTTCTCCCTGCTCAGACTCTGTGGGGTGGTGCCAGCTGGCGAGGGCATAGCCTGTGCTGCCCTCGCCTTTGGCTCCTGCTCATCCTCCATGGAGCTGCTTCTGATGCTCCTTGAGAGGTGTTACAGGGAATCCAACATTTTGCTGTTCTTTACAGAAAGCTCAGAAATGCTAGAGAACTTGCACAGTCACCAATTTGATCCAGAGAAGTGGAAGAAACTTTCTACAGCCAGATAACTGCAGAAGTTTATTTCCTTTGCGATCCCTTAGGTAATTTTGAATACGTAAGTTTAAGTGACCAACTCAGGGTCATAAAAGAGCCATGTGGCTCAAGGCAGAAATTGAAACCTTAATCCTCTTGTTCCAAATCTTCTCAATTTGTGAAGTGGCTTCATATGAGAAAAGAGGCAATTAATTAAAAGCTGTTAGTGTTGATTTTATAGATGGTACTGAGAACTCAAGCAGTATCTGTCTAATTCAAGTCTTCTGTATTCCCATCTACTCAGAAAACAGGCATTGTAATGTAGGAAGGAAATGCATTTATATCCTACTGAGTCATGTGTTTTAGCACCTTTCCTATAAAATAAATGCACTCAATCTTTTCTTCTCAAGCCCTTGGAGGAATTCTAAAAAGAGAAAAGCCATTGTTAGAAGAAAACTGTCTTAAGTACCTGCCATTGAGATAAACTTGTATTTGTCTTCTGGCTGCAAAAGGGCACAGGCTTCTGCTGATGTACATTTGTACTCTTGTCTCCTCTTTCCCCAGCAATCCTGCTTTCTTATAGCGTGGTTCCTTCAAACTCGGTGTATTTTGTGCCTGTCCATTAATTATACCCTCAAGACATTAGAAGCCTTGAAATGTAAGTGTGCAGGTTTTGCTCAGACATAAAGAGATCTGTGTGCTCAAGAGGGGAATCAAAGGGCAATTATCACAGCCAAGTTTTGGCACAGCTACATATGTCCTGTGAGCCTCACCTTTTGGTATGAAACAAAAAGAAAATGGCAAAATAAAACTCTGCTCCATGTTTATATGGCCCTTCTTACAGCATCACTGGTAAGATTGGAGCTTTGTAAACTAATTCATTCAAATTCTCTGAAAGTTTTTGTTATTTGTTCAACAAAACCCATCTGGAAATCTCAAACGGTAACCATTTCCCGCCTGCTCCCCCAGACCAAAGTTTGTCAATCAGCACAAACGCAGTGTTTCCGTACTCAAGTGTTCAGAAGTGCCCTGTCAGTCTCTGGCAGGTGTTCATCACAAGAGGTGCCTCAATGATATCTCTTAACCAGGTTCTTTAAACTATTACTTCTTTTTTGAAATCTCTTACCATTATTCATTTAATTTCTGTCAGTGCAATTTACAGCATTTCATATGAACCTGTGCCAAAATAAATGTAAATGCACTCAATTATTTTTGTTTTAATTTCCTCTTAAAGATTCATTTTTAATCAAAGCTATCCTTTGTAAACCTTATCTACCCTTCATTTCTTTCCCAGAGGGCTCATCTGAGGTCCACTGAACTCAGAGGAAATATTTCAGTGTACTGTAAAGGCTTTCAATGAGCTTTCAAACGCTGCCTTCCATGTGAAAAACAAGCAGACATCAGGATCTTTTCTTTTTTTCTATTTTTTTTCAATAGGTTAACGCTAACTTTGAATCATGTGCATTCACTGAGACTTTAAATGCTGTTAATTTAGAACTTCTCAGATGCTTTATAGCATTTTCTATATGCAAGTCTTGTATGTGAGCCTCCTCAGTTTGCTCAGAAGTACTCACCTCTCTCTGAAGATTAATTTTTACAAATATATTTTCTTCTTTATTTGTAAACTGTTTGCTTTAACAAAACAAAAATTTTCATTGCTGGGATCATGGGATATTGATTTTCATTTAGGAGTGGATTGTTCAGGTTTCTTTCTAATACTAGAAAAATGTTTAATCTCTGATAAATTATCATAAAATTATTTTCTTAAATGAATAATTGAAAACAACACCAAAAAAACCCACAGTGTTTTGGATAGCTATTGTTGCTTTCAACGTTTTTGAAGACCACAGTATCAAGAATATGGATGATATGGAATCCTCTGTGTCTGTAAACACTGGCAAACCACCAGTGCCTTCCAATCCACCTTCTGGTTTAATCAAACTTAATCAAACATGGAACAAACACCATGGGAAGAAAAAAGCCATCCCCACAGCTGACCTTCATGTAATTCCATTTCATGATGACTTTTTATTCTTTCAGTTCTAAGTATGCAGTTAATAGAAGAAGAGGTAAAGGGCAATCAGTTTCCTGCCAGTAACTCAGGGGTCAGAATTTCAGGTAAATTAGATAATTAACAGTCCCTAAAGCAGACCCACAGTAGAAAGGGAATTTAGGAACTAATAAAAGACATTTATAAAATTATGCATAGGAACTGGAGGTGCTTGGGAAAATTCAGCAGCCCTTTAATTAAAGGAACTGACACTATAGAACTCATAAACGACAAGGCAAGCCCATCTTCAGGAAACGAAGTCTGAAACAGCTCCATTTCTTCCAGCCTGTGATTTCCACATGTGATTTTAAAGTTTCAATAGTAAAATCACAATTAAAGATCAAGAAAGGAGTATATTTGTAAGAAATGACAATTAATGTTGTCCACCACAGAATCAAGGTGGGTATTACTGAGGTCTGTAACTTGTAGCAACAGGCTGTATGCACGGGATAATATCCTTATATAGTGTAAGCAGAGATAAACACATTGTGGGATCCTAGGAAAGAATGGCCTCAGCTTTAAGTTATACAATGTGCCAAGGGATAAATTATGGTAAAATACCGATATATTTACTACCTGGGTGGTTTTTCGGTATGTGATGTTTTGGTTTTTTGGATTTTTGTTTGTTTGGGGTTTTCTGTGGGGAGAGTGGTGAGGTTCATTTGTTTATTTTTCAGAATATATTCCCTGTTCTTGTGGTTACAAGGGTTTACATTACAAGTAGTAGCTGGTAGAAAACTTGTTAAATAAAAGTAAACTGACAGAAGACAAGGGATGAAGGAAAAGGCATTTGTATGACCATGACAAGATAATGATCAAGTTCTTGGGAAAAACGAAACAGAACAGTTCTGTTGCTTCAATTAAAAATGAGAGTTTACTCTCTGACTTGGTTTTTATAGCTCAAAAATATGGCCACAAGTGTTGGAGTCTGAGATGCAGAGTGTGTGCCCTTGTTTCTGATACTTAGTTCTAAGATCCAGAAAAACACTGAATTTCATAAAACATGAAATTCATGAGCATGTTTTCATGGTAATACATGAAAACAACTGTTAAAGTTAGATAGAAAAAGATAAAAGTGTAAGTGTGTAGATTAGAAAGTTTTCTTAAGTCACTGGGTTAAAAAGTTAGTTTAGAGAACAGAAGACAAGATGGAAGATTTAGGGTGTTGTCTCTTGTCCTTCTTTCTTCTTCATGTTCTTCAAGAGGTTTTTGGATGATAGTAAGTGATTGGACAGAAAATGCCGCAGTGCAGCACACAGGTGTTGGGTCATTGGGTCATTAAGAAAAATAATATACATGTCTATTGTTAATTGGGTAAGAATAAGTGTAAAGATAAAAGAACTGTGTAATTCGGGGCCATTTTGTGCTTTCAAACACAAAGTGAGCCACAAGGCCCTGTTGTACCATCAGAAGAAAGAAATGTACCTGATTGCAAAGAATTAAGCTTGTGCAGCCAGTCTGGAGAGACCTGCCAAGTTTTGTAATGACCTTATAATAAACACGAGAAACAAGATTCTAATGAGCTCGGGAGTTTTCTTCAAAACCAGAGAACAGAGATAAGCAGGGCTCCCCATGAGGGAGGATCCCAAAAGAATTCAGCCCAGAGGAGACTGAGAAATCCAGGAGGAGAAAGAAAAATACAGAAGAAGTGCAGCAGAATCAGAGAAAGAGATAAAGAATTTTTTAGAGAAAAGTTACAACAAGGGTGTAAGTTTGATTTTTAGTGATGTTGCAGAAAATGTGTAATGTAGCAAAAGGCTAGTATTTTGTTTACATAACTATCAGTGATTCTGTTTATTAAAGAAAACTTAGGAGGATCAAAATAACATTTGTTTGCAGAAAAATATGATACCTTGTCTAATAAATGACCTAGTGCAAGTTGGCAAAAGTCTATTTAATTCTGCTTTTCCACCAGCAAAGGAGATAGCACTGGAAAGAGGAGAGTTTTGTCATAATTATGCAACGCAACATTGCTGTAGGATTAAGTTCAAACACACTGCTGGAGATGAGTCTAATTATCCAAGCCCCAAATATTTTCATTTAGATTCAGTTCAGAGAAAGTCATGGTATCAGATTTCTAACAAATTTCAGGATGGGAGGTTTTTATGAAGTACCTGACACCTGAAGGTCAGCTGTGGTCCTTCTGCTTTACAGAACTGTGAAATACTGTCCAGGATGTTGCCCTAATCCCAAGTGAAGTTGTACCTAGGCCTAAACTCAGGTCCTGCAGTGCAAAAGGGACAAGACGGGTGGGAGAGAAACACCTCTATGATGTCCTGAGCCCTAGAAATAAGATGTTACTTGGTCTTTACCTTTCATCCCACACTCCCAGGCATCTCCACTTCTGGAACACTGCAGTAACACCTGCATTTCTTGCCTGAGCTGGACACCATGTGCTGTGGGGAACTCACAAGACTTAATCAGCAATCAAGATATATCCCAAATATGGGGAAAGCAATTACATTGTAATAATGCAATATAATAAATTAAGGTCATATTGGCAAAAATCAATTTGAATAATTTAATACCACTGAAAACCAATATTACATGCCTATTGAAACATTCATTACAATAATTGTTTAGACTATATGAAAAGCTTATCATTCGGTATGAATATTACCAACCTCTATTTCTCGGGCAGCTAGAAAATTATTAGAACCGATGATTTTGTATGTAATATGGAAATTAGCTTCTTAATGGTAGTGAATGTTTTATGGCAGTGAAGATATAGCAACCGGATTTGTACTAGCAATTATTAACTGCAACAAGGTATTGTGTACTGAAAAGTTTCTTCCTAAGTCAATATTATTAACAAAGTTGAGGGTTTTTTTATTTGTAGACTAACAATGGGTTTGATAGCCTTTTTTTGGTTTGTTTTGCGTTAAAATTAAATAAACAAATGGAAATTTTTACATTTGGCTGTAAAAGTGAGACTGAGCAGTGGCAACATGGTTAATGACCTAAAGAGGTTTGTATTCAGTTGAGGCCTTTGATGACCTTTGGTCTCTTCTAAGGGTCTTGCTGTGTTTGGGCCCCAGGCCCTCATCTTTAAAAAGAGTACAATGTGTTGCCTATGATTTTTTTTATTTATTTTGATTTTTTTGTTTGTTTTGTTTTGGGTTTTTTTGTTTGCTTGTTTGTTGTGAGCTGCTTTGAACAGAGCTTGTCTTTGTGCAGTACGGTGCAGAGTGGTCCAGTGTTGGCTGTTATACTCTAATAAAAAATCAAATATGCTTTCTTCAACTTTTAACTTCAGAAACAAGGAAATGTTTCTTTCAAATATTCTAGAAAGGGTAAGGCATATTGCCTGGAATGACACTGTTGTAGCATGACATGTCTGTAAAGTCACTGACAGAGTTGTACTGAATTATTTTTATATTGTGTTCTTAAGAATATCTCATGATAGGTGGACAGCAGTAGATATTTCCTTCATAAAGCACTAAAGCAAATTCATCAATATACTTAGTTCCTTAATTTCTTGGGCACCCTTAATGACTTCATAATTATAAATATTATAGAGGTCAAAGGGTCTTTTCATCCCAGCAGTAGAAAAATATTTAATTTTGTTTCTTCTCCATCTGGAGTTAGAGGAAAAATATTGCTACAGTTTCTTACTTAGACTTTGATCCTTGGGCATTTGGGTGTTTTATAATGTTTTCTAGGTATGGCTTATTAGTACACTCTGGTATGTTTCACTTCTCCTATTGACTTTTGGAAAGTACAACAAAATGCAGTTCAAGGCATGCATCTTTGTTCTTTTTTACTTCTCTATTACAGTGCAGTTCAGAGTTTCAGAACAGCTGTAGATCTGTGAGCTCTGTACATACCCCAGTAAGTGAAAGTGAGCAGAGCAGATGCTTCTGAAATCCACGGAGAATTTTGGGAACTCTGGCAGTACACAGAAGGAATATTACTTACAAATATATCTCTAAATTATTACATTATTAAAAAAAAAACCAAAAAGAAAAGCAACTAGAAAGACATATCTGTCTCACTAACTTGGCACCTACTTTATATTTGTAGTTGGGCTATGCAGAAATCAGTCTTTATATTAATTTTAAGAACATTGACACAGTTTGCAATTACATTGCTCAAGATGCAGTTGTATGAGAGAAGATGAAGGAAAACATCTCTCAAATATTCTTGAATATCCGAGCACACCTTTTTCATTACTTAGTAAGTTTTAGAAATCTGCTAAGTGCTTTAAAGTGTACAGGGAGAGCGCTTCCAAAAAAATATCTCAGAATGAGCTATCCTTTCCATTCTGATCTAATGCCTTGGTCACTCAGGTGATACCAGCCTATGATTTCAGGTGGTGGCAGAAAGAGTAGCTTTGCTCTCCTAAAAGGGAGCAGTCTCGAAGGGTCTAAACTGATCTCTTCTTTCAGGAACCTGCTGCTCTGGAGACAAGAGGTTGGAGCCAACAGAGTCTGCTTAAAGATCAGTTAGAGCTGCTGTAAAAAGATGCTGCCTTATAAGCAGCATGATTAAGCTGTGATTACATATTTATGAAAACATAACTGAGCTGAGTGAAGACTTAATTTTGCTCTACTATAAATGGAAACAAGGGGGTTGCATAGTTTTTCTTTTTCTTTTTTTTTTCTTTCTTTTTTGTGGAATATGTCTTGGAATTTTCACAAAAAAAAAAAACAACAAAAGACATTCCAGAAATGTTAATTTCATATTGAAAATGATTTCAGTGAAATAAATCTCCTCAAGCACAAATAGATGTAAGTAAAATTAGATCCGAATGCAATTTGATTAACAATTGTCAGGGAAAGGGAAAAAATACTAAGAATGATTTCTGCGTTTACAGAAAGTACTAAACATATGGACAATGAGACAATTCCAGTAAATTAGCAGCCTGCTTAATTCATTAAGAATTCATCTCTTGGGTAATTCCTGAAACTGAAAATGTTGACAGTCTATTACCAAAATCTCTAATCCTAATGTGGAGTTGAGGGGTTTTTCTGTTATGTTCTGTTAAGTTCAATGACTCCTTAGAGTCAGAGAAAAGACAAATGTTGGCTGCCACCCTGTAGTTTGCCAGAATGTGTTTTTTACCATTAAATTATAAGAATATAAGGAAGATTCTTAATTTATAAAAGGCCATGTTGACATCAGCCCGATAGCTAAGTTTCTGAGTAATGGGATGCCAGAAATCTATAATGCTTTGTCTTTGAAAAGTTAAGATTCCGTGTCTACTGCCAGAAATGATCACATATATTTCTAGTTTCTTTTTTTTTTTTAAAAATGGTATCTGTGACATAGCTGCATGATAAAAAATTCTGAGATTGTGCAAAATGGGCCTTTCTGGGAAAAAAAAAAAAATATTAGTCATGTGAAATACAGTTGCTTTGCTTTCTTATTGCTACCATCTCTATTAAGCAGCATTTGCCACAGCCAGAGCCACTGTGCAACTGAAAAAAAAATATCGCAGGTGAGGGTTTTTTTATCCTTTTTTAATTGATATCTTTCACTGCTGAATGTTTCAATTTTGTGCTCGTCTAATTCTCTTTGTTGCTATGAATCTTCTGGATTGTAGCTTTGACTGTGAATAACAGGGTAGGAGCCAACTCCTTAATTCAAGTGCAATTTAATTTTCAAATCCATAGAATAGAGTAGTTGTCAGAAAAAAGTTTGAAAATTAATGTGTTTTTCTATAAATAATGCAGTTCTAACTGATAGTGTAATCTCCCACAGTATTAATCTTTAATGATCAACTGTTTTCACATTTCTCTAGGTCTACTCAGAATAAAAATTACAAAATAGACAGTTACAAATAGTATCTGGTATTCCCCAACTCACCTTTCTTTTAATGTCTGACAAATATCTTCAGTATAGGAAGACACTTGGTAAATTTAAAAACAAACACACAAAACAAACAGTATTCCACTCAAATCAGTATACTGGAATTTAAAATCAAACATTAAATAGCACCTAGCACTGCAGTGTAGATAGAAACGTCCCTGCATTTGCAGAATTACTAGGTTTGAGAAACTCTAAAGAAACCATTAGGACTTGGTGTTAGGGTATTTTTCTTCTGAAGTTATTCAGCCCACTGGAAAGTAATCTCCTGAAGTGATCAGTACTTTGCTCAGTTTGCTGATTGAGTCAGCCTTCCAAACATAAACAGAAGAAAATAAAAACCACAGACAGTTTGTAAACCTAACCCCTCCATAGATGAGTCAACACATCCACTAAGATACATTGACTTTCCATCTCTTCACATTTATAGTAGGTACAGATTGCAAACAGGAAATTGTTAACTTTGTGGGAGGTGACATCAACTATTGAAAAACCACTCAGAGTATTCAGTTGAGTCTTCACAGAAGTATGGTGAACATCGTTTATTTCTATCTTTAGCACACTTTTATAGGGTCTGACAGGGTCCGTGGGCTTAGCAAGCGAGTATTGGTTAATACATGTTGTTTTACATTCTTTTCCCAGAACACAAGGCTATTGTTTTTCTTTCAATCTCACTGCTCCAAGAGAGTTTCAAGGACACTACCTTTAATATTGTTGCTTATACCAAAGGCTGGCTTGTGCAGACAGGCTTTTACTAAAATATCATGCTTTTACTCTGTTAAAATATTTTACTACAACTAACTATGCACCACACTACCACCCAGGAAGCTGTTTTTGCATACTGAAACTCCATTTTTGGCATTCTTACCGTGAAACAAATACAATTTTATCTTGCATGATGTTTGTCAAAACTGCCATCTTCCTAGGAAGAGCTGAATTCAACGTATAATTCAGAGTGTGAACTTTGTAAGATTTTATTTCCTTATCTCTGTATAAACATGATTATCCAAGCCTTTTCCATCTCTAACTGCTATTAGCTCATGGTTCTAAAACCTTTATTCATGGGAAAAACCTCAGAGTTCTAACTACACAGACATTATTGAAGACAAAACTTCAGTAATCATATTCTGAGAAATACTGTGGCCTCTCACAGCACACAATCCTTCCCTATTCATTGAGTATACACAGCAAAACCAACTGCTACAGTGGCACTCTGAGGCCATGACTTTCCATCCAGTCAGAGTTGGGACCCTCCATACTGGTCATATTGGGGCCAAAATCCAAAGTTATGTGTGTGTAATATGCAACATTAACAGTGCACATATTGCTCTCTTGGTAGATAAAAAAAATGTCTTCTGTAAACACTTGTGAGCTTCAGCACTTCACAGTATTTCTGGTGTCTCTGTACTTCTCATACAATTAGAAGAACTCTTTGGTTCATTTCTCATGTTGCAGCCCAGACTTGTTCTCAACCATGTATGGAAGGCAAGGATTTGTTACCTGCCCTGACACAGCTGACACACAGCAGCCCCAAACTTAGCTTCAGTCCTAAAGCCTGATGTAGGAACTTAGTCTTGTTGTATGATCTGAAGTAGGATGAGTTCCCTTCTTTTTTAATGAAAGTTGGCTGTCCTATCTGAATGGATAGTGATTAAACACGGCATTCCATGAACTAACAACTGAAGTGATTTCAAATGGCTTAATTCAAATGGCGAATTACTTAATTCCTAGAAAAATGAGTAATGACTTAGTTGTCTCTATGTGCTCAATTACCACCCAAAATTCAGAAGATCTTGTTAATGATTTCCTGAAGTCCTTGCTATTTGCATCTAGCAAAGCAGTGAAATGTGAGTCGTAATTTTCAATTTTCGATGAGTAGCACATTAGCAAGTTGCTGTGCCTCTGTGCTGCTGTACTGAATCTTCTCTGATGTGAAGAGAGAGGAAGAAAAACAGAGTAGGGAGTGGCAGATAACTGATTGATAAACATGAATAATGCAATGATTTCCCAGTAAAATAACAAAAGTAGTAATGACACTTAGTAATTATTGCTAGCATGCTAGTAACAAAAAAAAAATCTTAAATTTTGTTTTATACCTCATTATATTCTAATCCAGTATGTTCTGAAGAATGAAATTCACCACAAGAGTAACTGACATAGATTGTACCTTAGGTATATTTGAATTCAGGGTGTTGTCTTCTTGTTTGGTATGTAGTGATTTAAATAGAGATATTATTTTTTCCAAGTAGCTTAATTGTTATGGGGAAGAAACATTAAGAGGATATAGACTTTACTGAAATATGTCAAGCCTGAAAAGCTAGAGGGTACAAGGTGTGTCCCCCCCCCACCCCCAGGGAAGCAAAGATTTAGTTTCAGATAAGCATTGTTAAAGTGAGAGGCGTGGCTGTAAAGCCAGCCTAGTGTGAATTCTAAAACCTGTGCCTCAGGATATGTGCCCTGAAAGAGTTGTCCCACCCCAGACCCTCGTTGCGAGGGGCAGCCCAGAGGTTCTGATTGGGTTTGAGCCCCTGGGGTTTCTCCCTTGCTGTCTTCCTAGTGGTCCCTGACCCTGAACTCCACCCTGGTTCTGTCCCTCAAAACCCATCACCCTGCCTCTGTTTGGTGCTCTCTGTCTCTGGATCTGAGTTTGTTCCTGTGCTGAATGAATGGTTTCCTGAGCAGAAACCCATCTCGTTGGTGTCCCATGCCACTCACTGGTAACTGTAGCTTCTCTGGACATGATCCTGCAGCTGCAGAACACAGCAAGAGGGGAAAAGTGTCGCTTCTTCCTTGAATGACAAATATGATAACTGTGCATTGCATTACAAACCTTGACCCTGTAGCAAACTTCTCCTGAAAAAGCTTTTACAGTAACTTTATGTGTGGTTTCGGTTATGCTGTGGAGTAGAAACACTACCACATAAGGTGTTCTCCGATAATCCATCTGCTACAGGAATACCAAAATCTCTGAATGAAAAAAGCCACACAACTTTCAAATGGGATGCAACATATCTCTGCTTAACTACCCTCTGTGGATTACCTCTCACACAATGCCCAGTAGTGCAAGGCTGTCAATCATGTTTAAATGAGGATATTAATTAGCTCAGAATAGCTACTCATTTCTGGTTGATTATTGTTTCACATCGTTTCTCTTTAGATAAATTATTCATTAATTATTATGGTCATCCTTTCTTTGGCTCTAAGAAATTTATATTATCTAATAAGTGACCAAACTTTTAACTTTTCTTCATTAATCATTGTATAGTGTTTTGTATTCCATCTCATTTCACCTTTACTTGAAGGAGATGCTGACATATCATTGTAAATTATCACTGCGCAGTAAATCCTTTACACTTGACAGCATTAGCTTAAGCACCTTACAGGATCTGTGCCATCTCACCATGACATTTGAGATAATTTTCTTAATAAACATTCTTTAAGTGATAGATCTTCTTGTGTTTCTACTATTAGTTCTGTTAACTTGTGCTATCACTTTAAATTTAATTAAGGAAAGTGAAGCATGAAAGTTTGCTAGTTTTAATGCAATCTTCACATCTGTAAGGTTAAAATTTGCTTATATATAAAGATCTGTTGTGAATCCATCACAGTGTCACACATACTTCATGCAGGAACTAACAGTTCAGACTGCAGGGAGGAAAAACTTAGGGAGTGCTCTGTGGTTGATCAGAGCACTCTGGACCTGTTAGATTAGTGAAGGCCTAGAAGAATATAAGAAGGAAACTTGTGACATTAGGAAAAGGCTGGGGAAGGAAAATCAGATAGGCAACATTTGAGAAACTATTAGACAGGTGAGTGGTGAATTTCTGTTGTTGGGTGTCACTGAACATAAACTTGTAAAGCTGTGCCCTTTTTGTATGTGAACCTGCTTTTATCTTGATTTTTCTGGTTTGGGAGCTAAACTTCCTTACTAACTAGCTAACTTCCTTACACCAACAGGAATGAAACATAGTTTGGGGCAGATGAAGGAATGGCTTGACTACCAAAGCAAAAAGGAACTGTGCTATAGAGAAGAAATGGCCTCAGAGTATGTGGGGAGATCTGGGCATTGGTTCTTTTGTTATTAATAAAATATTTTTTGACCAGCTGTTGAATGACACTGAACAAAATACACATTGCTCTGGCTGGACAGAGTAAATACTCTTCAGTGGAAAGGCAATTCATAAACATCTTGCAGAACACCAAAAAGATGCACAGCATTTTCTTGTAGGTCGAGAACCCAAATGATATTTGGATCCAGTGGGATTGGATTGCAATTTTGTTTGTTGCTTTGCAGGACAAGTGCACATCTTGACCAAAATCAAGCAGTCACTTGGAACAGTCCTGCCTTCAAGTCGCTTGTTAACGGGGTGCTCTAGGCTCAGTTCCCAAGACAATTGCATATTCTATGGAGAATGCTGGTGCCAGAGACACTAACCCTTATGTTCTACTGCCAGAAGTGCCGATTCAGTCCAAGTATTTGATCCTTCCTGGGATGCAGTGCTAACTGCTGTTCCTTGTGCCTAAGGAGGTTTGTTTAAACTCTTCCCAACATGCCCACGTACTAGCAGCCTGTTTAGAACAGTCACCTACTCAGACAGGTCCAGCTTTGATGAGTGTGATAAATGTAACCTTGGATAAAAAATTCGTGAAAGAATAAATAAGTATATAACTAGATTTGTAACAATGTAAAAAGTATATAAAATATAGTGTGGCCGCAGAATTTCCCCAAACCCAGCAGTAACTACCCATTCAGGCGGTAACGACCCTAGGCGACGTTCATCAGCCTGAAAGAAAAAGCAGGACACGAACGATTAAGCTAAACAAAGAAAGGAGCCAGGCCGAGATGGCTATCGACTCCACACCGCACCTGGGCACCCCTCCCTGCAAACCCCGACTGAAGATGCAATCAGGCCGGACAATAAGTGGAAGCCCAGCCGAGATATCTGTCGACTCCACACCGGACTTGGATACTTCACTCTGAGAGCCCAAACCGAAGATACAATCAAGAAGCACTCAGAACTTTTACATACGAGAGGACTCTGCCCAGTCGTCTATTGATTCAGTTCCACGGTTCCAGGAAATTCATTCAACCAGCCATCTAAACTCTTTGTTGAACAGTAACTGCTCAGAGTTTTGGCCTCAGGACACAAAATCCCTATAAAAACCCCAGACAGTCTACCCTCCTTCGTGGATTTGGGAACACCTATACCTTTGGGTATAGACCCCTGTCCACCCAGCGCTGCGCTGTTTATTTTATTGTGGTTTTTCCTCGTTGTTTATTTTTATTATAAAAATTGTTTTATAATAAATTGTTCTTTTATTTAACCTAAATTTGCCTTTGCATTTATAACAGATTGGTGCCGTGACTCGGATCGGAGAAACTGTGGGGAATCTCACTGCCCAAGACAGGTACCCCCGCTGATTTTGGCGGCCTGGTGAGTTGAGAGCCCCCGTAGCTCGTTCCGACGTCCGAACCAAATTTAGGCTGAGATAAAAACCACAATAAAAAGGAAAAGGATCCGGATCAGAGAGCTCGGGAAGGCACGGAGCCTTCAGGAAGCCGCGGCTTGTTTTGCTCGTAAAACGTCTATTGTGCACAAAGACACCCACGCAGGAAAATAGCTGTAAGTACTGCTGGTTGAGTGGGCGATCGGGCGAGTGTGTGAGACGTGATCTGATCATGAGGCGAGTGTGGACTTCAAGGCCGCGTTTCCATCCTCCCGCGAGGGAATTGGCCGGCCGCGAAGGAAGCGATACAGAGTGAAAGCTTTTTTTCTCGACACACACTTATAAAAACCTGAGGCCAAAGGGTGTCTCGGGGGACTGATCGCAAGGAACTAAAAGGGGAAGGATACGTCCTGTCGAGCTCGGGAACTAGTAAACCCTTTTAGTTAACGGACCCAGGTAGAGGTCCGGAAGAGGATCAAAAGTACCGATTACAAGAGACCTCAGCTCAGCTCGCTGAAGGGTGAGTATCGGCAAATTTTGATTCCTAGAGTAAGTACACAACGCAGAAACGGATACCGACTCACGGAGAAGTCGAAGACAGGTAAGAAAATATATTCGCAATGTATGGGGCAGAAAAAGAGTAAGCTTCAAAGAAGAAGCACAGGGAAAAATTCCTCCGATCAGGGGGAGGAATCACCAGACCAGACCGCTGGAAAGTCTCTTGGGGTGGATGCTAAAACACTGGGAAGATTGTCCCCAGAGGAAGGAGAAATCAAAGGCAAAACTGATACATTATTGTATGGAGGTTTGGGGAGGACAGGAGTTGAGAAGTCATCTCACTTGGCCAGTGTTAGGCACATTTGAAAAATGGACTTGTAATAAGTTATTCTCCTATGTGGAGAACAAGGTCCCCTCAGATCCTGAGGAGAGGAAATATGCTAAGCTCTGGGTAAACGTCAGAGTAGGGCTATTCCCAATAAAACAAAAAGAAAAACGTGAGTCGAGAGCTGAGTCCTGGGAACCCCTCGACCACTTACCACCCCCATATCATGGACCGGCGGGACCTTCCTCTGCAGATCAAGTGGTGCCTTCAGCACCCTTGGGCCCCCGAGACCAACCCACTGAGATACGTGTGTCTCAAGCGGGAGACTCGCGGCCGGCAGCGATGCCGGCAGCCCTTCCCCTTTCCCCGCCTGCAAACACCGTAGCCACAGCAGCCTCTTCGGAAGTTTCTCCTGCACAGGGCTGGGGATCACCCTATCCGTCCTTGCCGGTCCAGTCGCCACAACCGGGACCCTCCCATACAATGGAGGGGATCCCTCCCTTCAGCCGGGTGGCGGCAGAGTTCCCACAATTGATAACGGGGAGGCAACCCACAATCACCAACTCCCCTCCTGCAAGTAGAACCCGTTTGAGAGCGAGAATGATGGATAATGAATGGGGAGAGAGTGAAGAGGGGCACCGGTTGTTCCCTCTTAGGGAAGTACCGACGGCCCCGGGAGTGATCGGTTTTGTGAATGTACCCCTTAACTCTGGAGATGTAAGGGCATTTAAAAAAGAGATGGGGCAGTTGTTGGATGATCCTTTTGCTGTGGCTGAGAGGTTAGACGAATTTTTAGGGAGTAGTATTTATACCTTTGACGATCTTATGGCAATCCTGAGATCATTGTTTAATCAGGAGGAAAGAGACATGATTAAACAAGCCGGTATCAGAGACTGAGACAGACGCAATCCACAGGGGACACCAGGTAACCAGAAATGGCCTAGTGTAAGCCCGAGCTGGAATGCGCAGACGGAGGAAGGCAGACGGAACATGATGGATTTAAGGAGCATAATTGTACAAGGTATAAGAGAAGCGGTCCCTAAGGGTCAGAATATTAGCAAAGTTTTTGGAGAGTGTCAAGGGAAAGAGGAACCACCCACTGAATGGATCGAGAGATTACGGCGAAGTTTACAGATTTACTCTGGGACTGACCCGAACTCTCCTGTGGGGGAGGTTCTGTTAAAAACACAATTCGTTGCTAAATCTTGGGAGGACATTAGGAGAAAATTAGAAAAGATCAAGGGGTGGCAAGATAAAAGCCTCCAGGAGCTCCTAAGGGAAGCTCAAAAAGTATACATGAGGAGAGAAGATGAGAAGCAGAAATTGCAAGCTAAGGTTTTAGTAACTGCAGTGAAAGAGGTCCAGAAACAAGAGCAGATGCAGGGTAAGTTTAAAACACTGCCCGGAAAAAGTCGAGGTTCTCACTGGGCAGCCCCGGCCCCACGGAGAGAACCCCCTGAATGCTACTACTGTAAAAAGGTAGGACACGTTCAGTGGAATTGTAGACAAAGAATAAAAGATGAGAAAAGTTTTCAGGAGGATTAGGGGTGTCAGGGGCTCTTTAATTTGGAGACCGGAACATCCAAGGAGCCCTTGATAAAATTAAAAGTGGGACCCCAACGACAGGAGGTAAGTTTTCTTGTGGATACTGAGGCAGAGAGAAGTACCCTGCAGAAATTGCCATACGGATGTGTGGCTAGCAGAGAAAAAGTTTTTGTAATCGGTGCAAAGGGAGACCCCTTTGAAGTACCTGTAATAAAAGATGTAGAAATAGAATCTGAAAATAAAATTTGCTTAGAGAATTTACTATTAGTGGAAGAAGCAGATTACAATTTGTTGGGAAGGGACATGATTGTCGCTTTAAGAATTAATATCATGATTAAAAATTCTGAATTGGTGGTGAAAATATTTAAGTTGACTCCTAAAAATGAAGAGAAAATAAACCCTGAAGTATGACATTCAAAGGGAGAGGTAGAAAAGCTAGATATCAAACCTATCAAAATAGAAATCGAGAACTCTGAGGACCCTATAAGGGTTAAACAATATCCCATCCCGATGGAGGGGAGAAGGGGGTTGAAACAAATAATTAATGACCTCCTAAAAGGGGGTACTTTAAAACCTTGCATGTCTCAACACAACACCCCCATCCTGGCTGTAAAGAAGACGGATGGCAGCTTCCGATTGGTCCAGGACCTACGAGCGGTAAACGCTAGGACCCGGACTAGATTCCCAGTGGTGGCCAACCCCTATACTTTACTAAATAGACTCTCACCAGAAGATGTGTGGTATAGTGTGATTGATTTGAAAGATGCTTTTTAGACTTGCCCTCTGGATGAAAAGAGTAGAGATTATTTTGCATTTCAGTGGGAGGACCCAGATACAAACCGTAAGCAACAGCTAAGGTGGACGGTCCTCCCCCAGGGGTTTGTGGAGTCTCCGAACCTTTTCAGACAAGCTTTAGAACAAATGTTAACCCAATTTGCTCTTGAGGACAGGACAAAGCTTTTGCAGTATGTAGATGACTTGCTAATAGCTGGACCGACTGAAGAGAGCGTGAAGAAAAGCACGATTGCCTTGTTAAACTTTCTAGAAAAGAAAAGTTTGAAAGTCTCAAAATCCAAGCTGCAATTCACAGAGCCTGAAATAAAATACCTCGGACATTGGATATCTCAAGGGAAAAAAAAATTGGACCCAGAGAGGGTAGCAGGCATCCTTGCATTGCCTGCACCAAAAACAAAAAGGCAAATTAGACAAATTCTAGGGCTCTTGGGATATTGCAGGCAGTGGATTGAGGGTTTCAGTGAAAAAGTGAAGTTTTTGTATGAAAGATTAAACACTGACAGGCTGAAGTGGACTGAACAGGATGAGTCTAATTTCCAGAAATTAAAAACTGTTCTTATGACTGCCCCGGTACTAACTCTACCAGATACGAATAAAGAATTCCAGTTGTTTGTGGATGTGAGTGAACAAACAGCACAGGGAGTCCTGACTCAGGAATGGGCAGGCAAAAGGAAGCCTATAGGGTTTCTTTCAAAAATCTTAGATCCAGTCAGTCGGGGTTGGCCTACGTGTTTACAAGCAATTGTAGCAGTGGCTCTGTTAGTGGGAGAAGCGAAGAAAATAACTTTTGGGGCTCCCCTGGTAGTTTACACTCCCCACGATGTGAGAAACATATTGCAGCAAAAAGCAGAGAAGTGGCTGACTGATTCCAGGCTTCTAAAATATGAAGCCATCTTAATCAGCTCACCCGGTTTAGAATTGAAAACCACTTCTGCACAAAATCCTGCTCAGTTTTTATTTGGTGAACCTCTAGAGAAATTAGTACATGATTGTTCTGAGATCGTGGAGCTGCAGACCAGAATAAGACCGGACTTAGAGAATCAGGAGTTGGAAGGGGGAGAGAAGTGGTTTGTAGATGGATCTTCGAAAATTATTGAAGGAAAAAGAAAATCAGGATATGCGATAATAAATGGTGCATCCGGGGAGGTTGTAGAATCTGGTCCTTTGAAAGCAAGCTGGTCTGCACAAACTTGTGAGCTCTATGCTCTCCTGAGAGCCCTCCGGAGGTTGAAAGGAAGGAGAGGGACCATATACACAGATTCACGGTATGCTTTCGGTGTGGTACACACTTTTAGGAAAATTTGGGAAGAAAGAGGTCTGATAAATACTAAAGGAAAAGACCTAATTCATGAGGAAATAATCCGACAGATTCTAAAGGCTGTCCGAGAACCGAAAGAAATATCAGTTGTCCATGTAAAAGGACACCAGACAGGGTTGCAGTTTCAAACCCGAGGTAACAACCTAGCCGATAAAGAGGCAAAACAAGCAGCTCTGCTCACCGTAAGTATTCCCGAGGTGACTCCGGAGGAATCGCCTGAAATCCCCATGCTCCCTTCAGAGAAAGAGATTGAAGAATTCAAGAAAATAGGGGGAGTCATGAAACAGGGAAAATGGTGGTTACCTGATGGGAGGGAACTAATCCCGAAGGGAGTGGCAAGGAGAGTATTACAAAGACTACACAAACAGACCCATTGGGGAACTCGGGCACTGGCCGATCAGTTCCTGAAATTTTTCGGGTGCAAGGGGATTTTTGAAATTGCCAAGCAAGAGGTACAGGGGTGTGTGGTTTGCCAAAAAGTGAATAGATCCAACTCCAAACAAACTGTTTGGGGAGGGCATCCTCTCTCATACAGACCATTTGAGAGGATCCAGGTGGACTTCACCGAATTACCAAAAATCGGTAGATATAAATTCTTATTAGTAATAGTTGACAAACTAACGCACTGGGTAGAAGCCTTTCCCAGGGCAAGGGCTACAGCCCAAACAGTATCAAAAATTCTATTAGAAGAAATCATCCCTAGGTATGGGATAGTGGATTGTATTAATTCAGATCAAAGAACTCATTTCACTTCAAAAATTATAAAACAAATTTCAGAGGCCCTGAGTATTAGATGGCAATACCACACTCCCTGGCATCCTCAGAGTTCAGGGCAGGTAGAAAGAATGAACCAAACACTTAAATCCCAATTGTCTAAACTCATGATAGAGACGAAAATGTCATGGATTAAGTGTCTCCCCCTTGCTTTGCTAAATATTAGAACAATGCCCCATTCTGAAACGGGTCTGTCCCCTTTTGAAATGTTGTATGGGATGCCATACAAACATGGAATGCCAGTAGGACACCCTCAAGTGGAGGATGTGCAAATACAACCATATCTCATTGCTATCAACAAAAATTTACAGGAATTGTGAAAACGAGGACTGATCCCCCAAAGCGCCACTCTGGGATTCGCAATACACCAGATACAGCCTGGGGATAAAGTCCTCGTCAAAGCTTGGAAAGAGCTTCCCCTCACCCCCCATTGGGAAGGACCTTTCCTGGTTCTCCTGACCACAGACACAGCTGTCCGGATCGCAGAAAGAAGTTAGACGCACTCATCTCGAGTAAAAAAAGTAAAGGAATACGACACCTCCGAGTGGAAAGTCACCACCCCTCCGGGAGAACTGAAAATTAAGCTTCAGCGTCACCACAAATGACCAGTGACGACCAGATAAGTTGTATCAACCCTGAGTGTGATTGTTTTCCGTTTATACATTTTAAGTGCGCTTATTGTAACCAGATTTGAGTAACCCACTGTTGGGGAGGGTACAAACCTAAGGGATTGTGTACAAAGTGTCTAGAAAAAGAACAGGATTTGACTAGCCGTCTCTTAATACTTGCCACCAGGGCGGGGTTGTTAGAACTCGACTCTCCTGAGTGGTTCCTACTTTTTCAAAAAGGGGTAAGGGGGAAGCTAGACTCCAAGGCAGAAGCTTTGGAAATCGAGTGCCGAAAGACAGTAAAGGTACCGTGCAGGACAGACACGATTAAGTCGTCTCGGTGGGCTGCTTTCAAAAGAAGGTACGCCATAAGGACTACAAGGGCCCCTGAAGAATATCCTTGCTGCCAAGAAGATGGTAATCCCCGCCGTATATTTTTATATGGGCGAAGGGCAAGGCAGAGGGATACACCGGTGGGGAATCCTGATAGTCCTGAATCTAGCCATGTGCTTGACCAAAGGAATGAGTCCCGAGGTACCTCTGGGGGAGCGTCCCCTAGGGAAGTGTGAGCAGTGTCAGACTGCCACAGATGCTGGACGAATAATTGACTGTCCTCCAGAACAACAAAAGGGGTTTTGTTTATCCAACGGCACTCGGTATAATCTCTGTGAACTAAAGGGGGAGGTCTGGTGTTATCACTCAAGGGCAAGTTTTAAGGACGGGCAGTCTAAAACTCCTATGAGAAGAAAAACTAAAGCTACCCACTTCAGGTATAGGAGAGAAGTGGGAATGCTCCTTCCAATTCCAATCTGCAGCCAATGTAACAAAACTGTCTGGATAGGAGGAAAAAGACAATCCACCTTTTTAGCATATTATAAAGTCAACCCTTTATGTTACAATAAAGCAAACTTAAAAATGTGTACCATAGGGGGGAAAGTGTATTGAGAAGGTAAAAATTTAAAACATGAAGAGAAAGCCTCCTTTAGTAATGAACCGATAATCCTTGATTTGTTAAAAAGTGGTGATGACCAAGTATGTTTGCAATTCGACCAAGTGTTCTGCTTCTCCAGAGATGAGGAAGGGATGGACCCTGAAAACAAAATAAAACAACTAACCCTAGAATTAAAGAGGCAAGAAGTGGAAATTCGGAAAAAGAGACTAGAACAAGAGAGGCTTAACTCTCTTAGTGAGCACTATAAGCAATTAGAGAGACAATACAGCAATTGGGGATTGCCAGCCCCCAACCAGAATCTTTTCATAGACCTAATGCAAGAAATAGCCACAGAATTAGGTCTATCTAACTGTTGGATCTGTGGCGGTTTAAAATCGGCTGAAAAGTGGCCTTAGAAGGGAGAAGAACTCACCCCAGAGCAACTCCTAAAATGGGAAGGCTCTAAAATGTCAAAAACAAAACGAAGACCAGAGGGATGAGTTATAAACCAAAAGATAATCGGTACCGTCTGCATTAGCAGAGAAAGAAAAGAATTCACTGATTTAGTAAGCTATACCCCGTGTGTAAGCACACTCACAGTGAATTCTGACAGTAAATCAAAAACTTGGCAACCTGAACCACCCGCGGGCTATTGGAGTCGCACCCAGGGTAATCACTGCGAATGAGTTGAAATAATTGAACTATGTTAGTACAAAAGCTCTGGGGCCAATCCCTTCCAAGCACTAGAAGGCCTGAAAGAATATTGGGATGATCCGGCAAGAACAAACAAAGGCTGGGAAGCTCCCGATGGCATTTACTGGTTATGTAGCAAAAAAGCATATAGTGAACTACCTAAGAAATGGAAGGGGTCTTGCACTCTCAGAATAATTAGACCCTTTTTCTTTACTCTACCCAGAACAGAAAGTAAATTGCTGGGAGCTCCCCTCTTTGAAACATTAAATAGACAAAAAAGGGAATTAAAACGGGAACTACCCATGGCAGGAGGCAGTCAGAAATAGAAAAAAGAAGAATGGCCTGCCGAAAGGATCATTAAGTATTATGGGCCTGCCACTTGGGCAAATGATGGCAGTTGGAGTTACAGGACTCCCATTTACCTTCTCAACAGACTTATCAGGTTACAAGCGATAGTAGAAGTGGTTTCCAACCACACCTCAGAGGCCCTAGAACTCCTAGCGAAGCAACATTCACAAATGAGAGCCTTTGTGTACCAAAACAGATTAGCTCTCGATTATTTGTTAGCCGAAGAAGGAAGAGTATGCGGTAAATACAATGAATCCGAGTGTTGCATGGAAATAGATGATTATGGAAAGACAATAAAAAGACTAGCTGCCGAAATAAAAAAAGTAGCACATGTGCCCGTTCAAAAATGGAACTCAATTCTGCAAGCCTCCTGGTAGGACCAGATATTTGGACAGGGGGCTTAGTGAAAAAAGTTAGTGTTCTTTATATCTTGTTCAATTGCCGGAATCATCTTTCTCCCGTGTTTGATTCCTTGCTTCATCAGGTTAATTCATTCTGTTGTGCAAGGAATGCAAATTGCCACTCTTCCAATTGACCCAGAAAAAGCACCAGGGAAACCCACTCTTTTCTCTAAACTAATGAAGTTAGAGGAGAAAAGAGAGAACCAGAAGGCAGTTAAAGCCTTAAAGAAATTTGAAAATAAAAACAAACCTTCTCAAGAATACTGTGAGAATTCACTTACAGACTGGGAATAAGACAAATATAGTTAAAACTATGCAGTTCTCCCTCACTAGAAATGAATGAAATAACACGAATTTTAATGTGATAAATTATTAGGCGGGGGACTGTGATAAATGTAACCTTGGATAAAAAATTCGTGAAAGAATAAATAAGTATATAACTAGATTTGTAACAATGTAAAAAGTATATAAAATATAGTGTGGCCTAAGAATTTCCCCAAACCCAGCAGTAACTACCCATTCAGGCGGTAACGACCCTAGGCGACGTTCATCAGCCTGAAAGAAAAAGCAGGACACGAACGATTAAGCTAAACAAAGAAAGGAGCCAGGCCGAGATGGCCATCAACTCCACACCGCACCTGGGCACCCCTTCCTGCAAACCCCGACTGAAGATGCAATCAGGCCGGACAATAAGTAGAAGCCCAGCCGAGATATCTGTGGACTCCACACCGGACTTAGATACTTCACTCTGAGAGCCCAAACCGAAGATACAATCAAGAAGCACTCAGAACTTTTACATACGAGAGGACTCTGCCCAGTCGTCTATTGATTCAGTTCCACGGTTCCAGGAAATTCATTCAACCAGCCATCTAAACTCTTTGTTGAACAGTAACTGCTCAGAGTTTTGGCCTCAGGACACAAAATCCCTATAAAAACCCCAGACAGTCTACCCTCCTTCATAGATTTGGGAACACCTATACCTTTGGGTATAGACCCCTGTCCACCCAGCGCTGCGCTGTTTATTTTATTGTGGTTTTTCCTCGTTGTTTATTTTTATTATAAAAATTGTTTTATAATAAATTGTTCTTTTATTTAACCTAAATTTGCCTTTGCATTTATAACAATGAGGATAAACAAAATACATGACAGGAGTAGGGAGGCACTGTCAGACTAACATTAGGACTGCATTGTATATTAGCTTTTGCATGGAAATCTTGATGTGATTTCTATTCCAGTGGATTTTCTCCCCCTGGGAAACAGTATATCCAGAATGTCTTTCACAGACTTGCACAGAAGTTGAAGTCATATTATATGCTTTAAAAGCAACCAGCACATTTGAAATTATTTCAAACAGAAAACATATTGAGAGCCTGCTAAAACAAAACTTTCTGTCCTTTGGGATTTAATTTGCTTAGAAACAAAACATTCCCCTTAACATAAATAGCATTATTGGCATTGATTCTATTAACTGGAACAACACTTCCAAATTAATTGAAAAAGATTTCCTAAAACCACTGTAACACTTCTATCAATTAAAAATATGTCCTGATTGAAAAGTTCGGGGCTGAGGAACTATAGTTACAGCACACTGAAAATGTACTGAATTAACTTCTAATTAAGCTATTTCATATCAAATTATCTTACTTAAGCTATTTTATATCAGGCTACTTTATATCAAAGACAAATGCAGCATTACTTTAAAGAGTTCACACTGAACATGAAATCATTAACACTCAAAGAGGTGCCATATGGTTTGACAGGAACTGGAATACTCAGACACGGGGGCAGCTTGAAGTTTCAGTATTGTGAGTTCATTGGTCTAGAAGGAAAATATGCTGAAGAAAAATCTTCAAAGAACATGGATATTGTCACCTGGATATATTTTGTTTTAATTCTTTGGATAATCCAGTCCTGAGTAATTACAGAGTACTTCAAATGTTAAAATAAATGTACAAGTAGAAGGACAGTTGATTTCTGCTAACCATGTTGGTAAATAAATTATGGAAGTATACAACACAAAAGTTTTAGATATCATTTTTTGATGTTGGGAAAATCAGGGGTAGAAATATGAAGGAAAAATATATTCTTTGAGAACAGACCATTGTGAGAAAGTTCTATGTGCTGGCTTCTGTTCTTCTGAATTCCAGGACATTCCTAGATCCTATGGCAATGCTTAAAGCCCAAATGGTATTTGTACAGTTGAGGACTGTGCCTTGAACATTTTCCCAAATTCAAAGGATTTTACTCTGTGACTAGAAGATAAAGTGCTTGACTTTTCCAATCAGGCAACACAGACTCTACCTTAGAATACCTTTAAATCCCTGAGAAATGTACATTAATAGGGTGTGCTGGACAGTGTGCAAGTAAGAGAGAAAAGTGAAGAAAAAGAGATAATCATGTGTGGACATGATTTTCTGAGCCTGAGAGTTTTCAGCCTGTCAGTGGCTAATCTGTTCCCAGGGCAAAGTTTCTTGAGAACAGTTTTTCTCCCAAGGACTGTTCTTTGTAAATAGGTTTTTGGTTCCCAAAACAATATTATACAGATGTCCTGAGTGTTTTCTCTTGTCCCACCAGTGGGATGAGAGAGGTGTTGTTCCCTTTACCAATCATGTTAAACCTGTATCAGAACACCTTATAAAAGGGGCTTAAAAACTCTGAAATAAAGGCTTCTGCCTTCTTCAGATGAAAACCCTCTGCAGCTGTGATTGAATCCACTCTTCTATTTCATGTCCACTAGCAACAATCATGTGCCTTGAAAAACCTCTACACATGACTCCTGGACATTCAGCTTGTGCACTAAATGCTGACAAGTGTTGCACGTACAACACAAATGCCATGGGTAAATCCATTTCTTTCTTTCTCAGTTCAGATTTCAAGATGTCTTGTGCAGGTTGGCAAACATGGATTCTTCTGGTTTTGTTATACAACAGTCATTTTCTCCACGAGATGTGAGGATGGGTTGAGGGTAGGTGCCTGCAATGGTTGAAACTATAAAGTAAGAATTTCATTCTGCTTTTAGTCTGGAGCACAGCTGAAAATGCAGAGTAGCTTGGAGTGTTTAACTTTCCTACCTTGAAAATGCTTTTCAGTCTTTCTGTAGTGTAGAAGGTAAAACTAGAATTAATTTTTCTGAGGAAACCTATAATGGTTTGGGAATTTTTTACTTCCTGAGTATTGAGACTAACTTTGTTTTTGTGTGTGCCTTTCTTCCCATGACAGAACTTGATTTTTTTTAGAATATATAATTTGCTGCTACAGTAAAAAAATAATTTAAAATATAGAAAAATAAGCTAAGGAGATGCAAAAGAATGTCATATGACCAATAGCATCTGTCATCTGGACAGTCATATGACAGACCAGTGATTGATGAGTGGATAGCATGGCAGTTGAGGGGTCCCAAATAAAAATCATAATAGTCCTCAAAAATCAAACTGTTTAAGGTACAGAGTTATATTAAGTATTTTAATTTTTTTAAAAAATTGGTGCACAACTTTGCATTTGCAGGTCATACCTGAAGTCTGCAAAGATAAAAGTGCCAACATACAGAGAGTAAAAACAATTTTCCAGGTACTTCTGAACTGTCTGGAATTTGGAAGGAAGTGGATCTTATGGCACACACTGGTCTCAGGAAATATGGGCAATTCAGATAAGCTTTGAATAATCATCAAACATTTTTCTTGTTACTGCTTATCTTCCCTTTCAAACTCTGAAATATTTTAGGCTTATCTGTCACAACAAAAAGGGAAAAGAGTCAAGGTGCTATCATGGTTAAAAAATTGTACAACCATCAATAATAAAAGGTTTCTCAGTGCTCAGAGACATTTGCTAGTACCTGCACCCTCAGGCTGAGAACTGAAAGTAGGCAGAGGTTTGGGTTGTATTAATTTCAGAAAAACATTTAAAAATATCAGCTTTTATCTCTAGAAGTGTTAGTCAGTGTAGAGAAAAAGATTTCAATTAACTGGAGGTAAAATATTGGTTCAAAATGTTTTCTTCATTGTTTTTGATTGCTTGTTTTCAGGATAGTTAAACACATTTAATAATCATTATCTGAGTATTAAGCAATTATTTTGAAATTGTGCTGTATTGAAACTTTTTCCCACCAGCTCTGACACTTATTTAATAAGGCAGTCCAGCCAAGTAGACCCAGTTTGGCAGAAGCAACTGCTATAATACGTAGTTCTCAGGTAAGTTACAGTGATGCTAGTTTTATTATGCTTCTTTCTTGTATATTCTTACAAATTCCTGTTAAAACTAATTATGAAGCATTTTCTTTCTTTTATTTGTTGGCATACTTCTCTGTTGCAATGTATTTCTTGTTAACGATATGTTTTGTTATTGCCCAAATTGATGGTTTGATCCAAATTAGTCCCTCCCACCCCACGTTGTCAATCTACCCTGAGTCTCCTGTCAATCCTACCTTAAATCCACCACATGCTTGGAATTTCACTTCAGAAATCCCCTAAATTTCCATGTTTACTTAGTCCATGTGACCCCCATTTCCCTCCCCCCACCTCCCTCATTGGATGATGATTTTGTGAACCCTGCCTTTCACCCCTCCCCAGGATATCTCTGATTAGCTGATGCTTTGTACCCTCCCTTTGAACCACCTCCAGCTGTTGCACACTCGCATTTTCTGTCTTTTGCCCCCAAGATTCCCCAGAGCAGTAAATCCTCTATTAACCCATGCAGAAGACCTCCCTCTCATCCTTGCCTCCTCAGAGCCCAGACTGACAGCCAAAAAGCTGTAAAGTGCTCTAGTGGCACCTCAGGTCATCCTGCTCCTGGGGTGTGACCCACTCCTGGCACGGGCCAAAGTGATAGAGCCAGATAAGCTCTGGCCCATGCATTACTGGGGGATCAGAAAATCCCTTCAGGGTCCAGCCCATTCTCTCCCATTCTCCACACCACTTAGGACTTTCCATACCTGGGTTTATTCCTGAGCCAGGGGTCTCATCAGCTCCTCTGGATATCTCAGCCTCACTCTAGAGAAGCTGCAGACCATATGGAGGAAGCTTACCAGATTAAATACCAGGAAAGTGGTCTCTTTAAGATTCAGGGGAAACTGAACTTTCTCTAAAAGTGATGTAACAGATTCAAAGGAGAAGAAGGAAAGGAAAGGAAAGGCTGAAAAGCCTCATCCCCTGCTCCTCCTCTAACAAACTGAGTTCAATTACCAATAAACCCCCCCAAAAATGCTACTGGGACTGAGAGGCAGGGTTGGACGAAGAAACCATAAGCCAAACATACCTGGCACGAACTTCAGTACCTTTAGAACTTCCTATAAATCAACATCACTGAGCCCAGCACAATGGCTATTTTAATCCATGCCCTTCTACTGTAAAAGCTACGTTAGGGACAATACTGGAGCAATTTCTGGATAAGAAAATAAACCCAGGGACCAGAAAGGTCCCTGGTTAAAACTTAAAAAAAGCCTAGGGACCAGAACCACATGAAGGCCTCCACCCCAAGAGACATGAATTCAAGCAACATGGCTACTGACTGCTTTATCCTGATACCGACTAAGAACAACCAAAATGCAATCAGTACAGGTTTTTCCACTTTCTCAGGCCACATGCTGGGCACCAATAAATATATTTGTCCTGGTTTAGGGCAAATTTGGGAGAAAACCTCCAAATGGGGTCCCTCCAGAAATAAAATCTAAGTGGCCTCTCCCCTAACTGGGTCAGGAAACGATTCCCTTGAAGAAAAGTGGAAAAAACTGTTCATTTAACAAGCAAAGTATCTACAAGCATAAAAAAAATGAATAATATTAAACAATAACACCTCCTGCTGTTCGAAGAGATGGCAAATCCAGGAAAGTCCTTTTCATGTGGTGTAGCTTGGCTTGTTCAGTCTCTTATCAGTCCCTCCGGCGCTGGAATGTTCTGAGGCCCAGGCCCCAGTGGGCCACAGGCGTGAGCTCCTGGTGTTTGTCTGGGTTTTCAGTCCAGAGCAGGTTTGAACAGATCCAAGGGAAAAAATAAATAGTCTGGGGAACTTCTCTGCCTCATCTAGCTAAAAACTAACTAAAAGCAAAGGAGAGCTTTGTCCCGCTGCAGACAACACAGTCTGGAGCAGCATGCAGAGGAGTGAGGGCTGTTTCTGAGCACAAACTGCACACTCCTTCTTTCCCTCCTTTGCTCTCAGAACCAGTCTTAGAAGTGCAGAACTTAATATGTAACATAAACAAGGCGACTAGGGATACAAGCATCATAACGTCACCCCAGGAAATATTCTAATCTTTAAAATCAATGGTAATGTTTAAATGCTCCACACAATAATTTAGGATTTTTTTAAGCCTGTTTGTAAATTGATAAACATTAATAAGGATTAAATAGCTAAACTGATGTAATAATCCCTGCCTGTTAAAAGAAGTAATTCTTTTGTCTCATATTCCCTCTCCTTCTCTCTCCCTCTTTTAGCACCTTTATTTTGTTCTTGGTGTTTGCTTCCTGCCATTCAAATGCTCTCATTTGGCTCACCCAGGAGAGGACCAGACAACGGGAGGAAAAGTGGAAGGAAGGAGTATGTGGTCAAGAGTGAAGAAAGACTTTAAGGGAACTGGAACTTTCTTCAGGGACTATCTAACCCTATCCTGTTACAAACTGAGCTGTACCTCAACAACAGAGGGATTCCTTTGAGCTGTCAAACCGGTTATTATCAGTTCAATGAAAACACCCTACTGAAGTGACTACATGGCTTCTAACACTCCAAATCCCTTATTTAGAGTTACCTAAAGTGTGTTGAAAAGGATAGGACTGTAAGATCTTGTTCTGTGTGTTTGCTCCTTCTGCTGCAGACACAGTACAGAAGCATTCTCAGCTTCAGCAAGATTCTGTGAGAGGTTTCAGTACACATTTATCTGACAGTGGAAGTCTGACAGAGCACAGTACAAGCAATTGGACTAAAATACAGCTCTCAGAAGAGGTTGCTCTACAGACCAGCTTGTCTCTGAATCAAACCTAGATGTTTTCCCTGTGTGTAATGGCACTGTGTGTACTCAGTATAAAAGCTTAAAATATTTGCCAAACATAAATGATATCTGGAGATGTGTCAGACAGGATGCTTGACCAGATCTGGTCAGAAACCAAGAGAAGAACACAAGGATCCAATCATCAGAACTAACATAGACTTCTTTAGTTTTAAAATACATATAAAAAAATGTTTACCAGTTTCATTGGAGCTAGACTAGCAGCTGTAAGTTACTGTTTCATGTAAGATTAAACAGCATCTTTCTAGTGAAGAAGAAGCACAGTTTGTTTTAGTACAAGCACTGTAAACACAGTCCACTAATAGCAGAGAATTCTTCACTGATTGTGGACATGATTTCTGAATCTGAGAGAATTTCAAGCTCTCAGAGACTGGCTATTCCCAAGGATAAGTCTTGGGAACCTTCTCTCACTCAAGGATTATTTGTGTAAATAAGGTTTTACTTTCCCAAAACAAGACACAGATGTTCTGAGAGTGTTGTCTCTCTTGTCCCACCAATGGGATGAGGGAGGTGTTGTTCATTCTACCAGTCAGGATGACCTGACCAGAACGGCTTATAAAAGGGTTGACAAGACCCCGCAATAAAGGCTTTTTTCACCTCACGAAAAGTGGCTGTGTGTATGATTATCTTGGAACCCTCAAAATATTTCGTGTCCTCTAGTGACAACTGGTCAGTGCAAATCCAAGAGGATTTATGTCCTCTTTGCAAAGGTATAAAAGGGGCTAAGATACCACTTAACTGTCCTAGCTGCTGAGCCACAATCACTGGCAGCTGAGCTTTGATAACAATGTGGGTGCCATGGGGCCATCACTGGTGTGCACTGGAATATGCTAAAAAAGAATCAGGATGGGACCATGGGAGTTAAAAGTGAGTATGATACAGGGAAGATGAAGAGCCCCTGGTGTCAATTAACACAATGATCCATCGCTCTAATGCATTGTCTGGCTTTTACCTCGCAGCCTGAAGCCAAATCAATTTCAACAGTTTGTGCTGGACAGACACCAATTACCAATTACCTCTTTCCTGCTGCTTAACAGGGCTACAAAAAATGGTTTAAAATTACTCTCTAAGACCTACCCACATGACTTTTAGAGCAGAAACCAAAGTAACTTAAATGATCAAAAATCATTTCTATTTCAAGGTGAAATGTCTTGGAAATTCATGGAAAAGAAAAATCCATGCTAAAATTAATCCAGAAATAGCAATGTTTTCTGGTCACTGTAAGGAACTTAACTGGATGTGCAATCATGTGAAAGAATCAATTAGGAGTCAAATTTAAAATAAATTAAAAAACAGGAAAGGGAACTTCTCAGTATGTATTCAGGTATTGCAGAACACTTAACATCATTCTGGCACTGCCAAACAACTGTAAGTCTATTTAACTAACTAACTAAGTGGATTTTCTATCTGCTCTGGTAGAGAATCAGAACAGAGCTAAAGAACAATGGAAATTCAGCTTGTGTGAAGACTGGGGTTGATTAGGTCTTCAATAGGCAGCTCTTCCTGATAGTTTTGTGAAAAAACACCCCCCAAACCTCAGAAATTACATTAAACTAATACTGCAGACCTAATAAATGTATTATAAGAACTCTCTCTCTCTCTCTCTCTCTCGCTCGCGCTCTCGCTCTCGCTCTCGCTCTCGCTCTCTCGCTCTCTCTCTCTCGCTCTCTCTCTCTCTCGCTCGCTCTCGTTTCCGGTTTTAAAAGGTAACAGAGCCCCAGCTGGCTCCCGTCCCCTGCCCACACCGTGCGGCCTGGGCCGGGGCTGGGCTGGGCCTGCCGCGGTTCCCGGGCAGGAGATGGAGCCTGTGGGGATTTCCTCAGGCCCAGGCTGGGCCGGGTTCTGCTGCAGCCTCCCGGGAAACCTCTGGGGTGGCTGAAGCTTTTCCCGGGGGCGTCCCCAGCTCTAAGCGCCACAGCTGAAACCTGGCACCATGAACACCTGCTGTGGCTTGAGCCAGATTTTAACCCTTTCACTACCCAGATGAGGCCTGCAGATTTAATCCTTTTTCCAGAGAGAGGGGAAGAGAGAGAGAGTGATCAACATGTAAAGAGACAACATAAATATCACAGCCAGTGAGGAAAGGAATTAAGCTTCAGATGGGAAGAGAATAAGAAGATGCACTAATAAGCTGAAATATTCTTTTATTGAAACTGTGGAGATGGGCAATAATGTTCTGAAAAAACTCCTTTAATTCATGAAAGAGTATTTTGGGGGGATGAAGTATTTCAAGGTGTGGATCTAAGCAAAAGTAATTCCTTGATAGAGCTGAGCAAATGGTGAAGTAGTTGTGATCCTATGAGGTGCTGGAACAGAAAAGGAGAAGTGAGTTGAAGATATGTGGCCCTTAAGAGAAAAAGAGAAAACCTCTGTTCCCAGAGATGATCACAGATGAGACAGATGAAGAGAACTTCTGCCTTTGAATAACTCATCTTTAAAATGACACCCCTTGAATCATGGCCCACAAACACACCTCAGAGTGGTGTGAAATGGGAGGAAAGGATTGATGGCAGAGTTTTCCAGGCAGCTGGCATCAGAGAAATAGAAAGCCGTGAGGAAATGGTTTTCTTGTGAAAAACTCTCCATAGATTGACAAAAGAGAACTTCTTTTTCTCTACAAAGACTGATGAAAAGATTATAGGAAAGTTGGGACTGTTTTAACCACCAGGTTTTGTCTCTATGTTGTCAATTAAACAAGGGAATGGTTGGGTGGTGGGGAAAAAGGGTTTCTGAAGGTTTTATTCTGGTTTGTTATTCTTGTAGTTTTGTTAATAAACTTGCTTTACTCCTTTTAAGTTTTAAGCCTGTTTTGCCCTTCTCTTAATGCATATCTCACAGCAAGAAATGAGTACGTTTTCTATTTTTTTTTAGCTAATGCTTTAAAGCCATGACAAGAGGTCACTCATAAACCACTTATGTACCACGTGAAGTGAAATATAAGCCTAGATATATACAACGTTTATAAACCTTCCGGCCTTGTCATGTATCAGATTGAAAGGGAGGGAAATTTCCTCTGGTTATAACAAATACATAATAAAATAAATAAATAAATAAAAAGTCAAGTTTTGGTTTTGGTTTTTGATTAACTTAGGAATACAAGGAATACTAGTACTACAAGAAATACTGTTGAGTTCTCAAATTAAAATTATCTTTCTATGCACTTCAGTTATACATCACTGTTTTAACTTTACTCACACATAAAACACCTACTGATCAGAATTTATAACACAAAAAGTTGTGCTAAAAGAGAGTTTTGGCTTTAATGGTACATACACTTTAAAGAAATATCTTCTAAATATTTTGTGTGTATCTTATCTCTTTGAAAAACAATGATTTTTTTCCTTCTTATTGTAGGTTTTCATTACTTGTTGAGTGTTTACTGAAATCCATCTCTAATACAATTGTAAAAGTATTGTGAACAGGGACAATATTTTTTCATCTGTGCTGTTTCATTAGACTGGGAGAATCAGTATACCTTATTACATGAAGACATAATGCCTTGGATTGAAACAGCAGCAGAGGTTAATGAATATGAAATGAGTTCACCCAAGAATACCTAAGAACAGAGAAGAATGTGAAACACCAACAAATGGCACACCATTCTACTACAGCTCTGCAGAAGCTTTATGTTTGCTATTTCACCTAGAGAAGAACATGAGTTATAAATCTGGATTGTTACAAAATGTAGGTAACTGAGCCAGGGTCCTTAGATGGAAGAAACCCAGTGAGTGTCTAATACAGAGAAGCTTATTATCATATCATCATATATATAATTACACTTTATTAATTCCAGTGTGGATAGTTACACGTACATGCAAGTTGTTAATCAATTTTCTATTAACTCATAGAAATGTCTGAAAGAAAAGCACAAAATACTTAGAGTAATACCTTTCATTTCAACCTGATAACTGAAGCTACATCAGTAAATATCTGTCAGGAAACTCAGACTACAACTGGTACATCAAAGGCTTCTGAAGCCCCTACAGCTTATACAGAATCACAATGGATTCAATTCCACATGTGAAACTTGTAGAGGTTATGAAGAGTCATTTGTCAGAGAGAATTAAGCACATAACAATTTGCATCATTCCAGAAGTTAATGAGAAACTCTAGCTCAAGTACGTGCTCCAAACCAAAGGAATTCATACAAATATACTCAGGTCCACCTCATTTTGCCAGCTCTGACAATGAAGCTGCAACACTGTGGGCTGTGAAGTCACACTCTGCCAGCACTGGCTTCTCTTCGTGTTTCAGCACAAGAGTCTTAAGAATTCACACAGTTTCATATTGTAAACTCTGTACAGGCTTATGTAAAAATATATTAATACTGGTTCACTTCTGCAATACACAGCTGCATTGCTACAGCTCAGTGAAATCAACAGCATTTACAATAAAAGCAGGTTTTAAAAGAGATTTCTAGAATGCATACTGTAATTTCTTCCCCACAACATTTTAGTATCACACTGAATGACAACCAGTTGGAATTTATACTCTTGTCTTACTTCAAAATGCTGAAAGGTCAGGCTTGTTCACAAGTTCTCAAGAAAAACTGTAGAGCAAAATGTAAAGAGTGATACATCAAATTAAAAATTTGAGAGAAGTGGGACTCACAGAAGCAAACCCCTTTCTTTGAGAACCTAGAGATATTACAGCATAATAGGTCAAGCATAGTTAAAAATCAGTAATTCCTTATTTATTTCCACAACAAATATGGACAGATTTGAAAAACGCTAATAAATTTAAAGTGGCTAAGACATGAAGATGAATGAACACAGTCCTATCTTCAGGATTACTATAATCAAGTTATTTTGATGTAATCAAAATAACTTGATTACTTGGAAAGTGAATCAGAGATTCAATACAGCTGTTTTAGACTAAGAAATATTTGTATTGTATTGTATAATACAATAAGAAATATTGTATTACATTTTTATTGTATAGACTAAGAAAAATTGTATTGTATGAAAAGTGTCTGGAGAGGAGGAAGAGAAAGAAGCCTAAAAATCTACATGATTAAGCAACAAGTGATGTCCAAATTAGACTACGTCAGGTCTGAAAGGTATGAAAATCCTGAAAATTAATGACTCATTAGATGAACAATAATACTGGGAAAAAGAGTTCATAGGAGAACAGACTGTAGGGAGTATGACACCACAAGGAAATAATCTTCTGCCAGAGAACATATAAAAACCCATGAGTGACATATTAAGGGATTATTGACCTATTCAGAAATCAGGCTTTTGAAACTTTCTCATTAAACAACAACAGGTGTTTTGATAGTCTGTCAATTATCCAATTTATTCACCAGCTTCACTGAAATTACTCTAACCAACAAAATTAAAGGGAGAAGAACGGCCCAGACTTTATTACTGGTGCTGTAACATTGCAACTACAACTAAGCATTTTCCTAAAAGTGAGGACTCCTCACTCATTAATTTTCTGTCATGTGCTGCAAGCACTGCAGTTGAAATGTCAGATTCTCTGGTTTCTTCTGCCTCCCTGTTCTAAAAGAGTAGAACTCCAACATTTTCACTGCAATCAGACTTTGCTACTCCTACATGTTTTTCATTAGATTACTAGAAAAAATAAAAGTAAAAACAATGCTGGAATGAAATTAGATTACACAGTATGAAATTATTTACAGCAGCCCTCCAAGTCCTGCATCAGGGAGAGTCACAGTGTATGGTGGTGCAGAATTTACGCAGCTTGACTGTACATCTGGAGATCGGCAGCTGGTTATTATGTACACCTAATTTATCCAAGCTGTAAATAACACAAGTAGGGTAATCTATTCACCTAAGGCTTATGGTTTAGTTGGTTTAGTATTTTATGTTTAAAACCAAATGTAGAAAAATTATGAGCAGCTCTTTGCCACACTTCCTCAGCAGTGTGTGATGCTCCATAGTTTAAATACACTAAATGGAGCATCTTTGATCTAATTACAAATCTGGCAATGAACCTGACACCCAATTGTTTTTTAAAACAATTGCAATAATAATTTTAAATTCCAGTAGCTCTTAGGTAAATGACAAAAGGTATTGGAACAATTAGACTAAAACTGAGAGCAAAGGACTACTTACAGCCTACAACATAAAGGAAAAAAATCCCAGCAGACTGATTTTTTTCAAGGGGTACTGTGGGTTTTTAAGCAAGGCAGGCACCCTGGCCAGCGTCAGCACGGTGGCTATCTCCAGCCACACGGACCATATCCCACAGCATCAATGTGATGGATGGCATAAATGGCGTTTATTGCAGGGGAATTTGACATTTTATAGCCTAGGGTCATACATTCCCTTCTGCATACATCACAGTTAGGTGCTATTGGCTAATTGCAAAGGCCTTACTATCCTAACAGAGAGGGGGGTCTGCTAACTTTCTGTTACATCCCGGTATCTTCCGCTCCACCAGGCCTTAACTACAACATATTCCCCCCTTTCTATGAATAACTAATTTGCTAAAATATAAGGTGTATTAGTCTTAAAAATAGATAATATAAAATAGAGTAAAATATAGGGTACATTATACTTAACTAAAAAGCTAAAAGCTTATAGATACTACAGTTTTCATTGGTAAATATAAAGCACATGCAATAACTAAGTATATTTTAAAGCATCTGTTGCCTTTCTATAAACAGAATGTTAACTTTTTCTAGTCAGCTCTTAACAAGGGACACAAGCTTATTTAAAATACATGGTCCAAAGATCAACACAAGTAAAATCACCACAACTGGTCCAATTAGGGTAGACACCAGGGTGGTTAGCCACGGAGCTTGATCGAACCAGGATTGGAACCAGCTTTGCTGAGCTTCTCTCTCTGCCTTCCGTTGAGACAGCCTGTCTCGTAGCTCTGCCATGGTGTCTCTCACTACTCTGGTGTGGTCTGCGTAGAAGCAGCATTCTTCTTTCAGGGTGATGCAGAGGCCTCCTTACTGCATGAACAGAAGGTCAAGACCTCGCCTGTTCTGCAAAACAACTTAGGAGAGTGAGGAGACTGATTTTTCTAGAAAGGATATGGATTTTTCAATTCTCTGTAGATCTTCATCTACAGTCATTTGTAGCTGAGAGAGACTCTGACTCTGGGTTACCAGGGCGGAGACACCCGTGGCTGCTCCAGTTGCTCCCAAGCCGAGCAGCATTGCTATTGACAGTCCTGTCAACAGCTCTCTTTTCTGAAGGCGGCCTGCTCGCTCAAGGTACTGGTTCACTTCTTCTTTGGAGTGGTATAGGACCCTGGGGATGATAACAGCTAATACACAAAAGTCAACAGAGGAGTTAAAGTTTTGGATATAAATGCAGGGGCTTAGCCCACTGCTTCAGGTGTTGTAACTATAAACAGCACAATTACTATAAGCAGTTTACCATGTAAATGACACCATACTTACAAACTCACAGCTAAAATTTTAACATTAAATAAACTTTCAAAGATGCTTACACTACCTCTTAAAAGGAAAATACTTATATTTTATACTAACATAACAATTACTACACAGGCTAAACTCTTTACCTTAAACTATTATCTAACTATTTTTAACATACATGTTCTGGTATATACATAGTCTAAGCATAAAAACAATTTGCTGAAAGGATAAACACACAACTACAATTTGTTTTATATACAGTTAGATGGAGTCTCTACACTTTTCCTAGATCTTCTACAGAATTTCTCTAACACGATTCAGTCCTGAAACGTTCACTGCTCCCGTGATGTCAGCTGGCAGCTGCTGATCGGTGACTGAGGGCTTTGATGTTCAAGTTGTCCTTTACATCCTTCTAAATCTTAAAACAAAGGATAACTGAAAAATTGGTAGAGACACAACATCATAATAACAACATAAAATTTCTGTTGGCAACTGTCTGTATAGTGTTCAGACACAACTGTGTCCTGACAGGTCCACTTCTGATCCATATCTGGAGTACCAAGGCTGTGTGGTGACTTCTCTGTTCACTGGATCTCGTGTGTTCAGAGGCACACAGTCTGGTCAAATGGACAGGTGACCTTTTTGAGCCTGCCAACAAAACACAGGCACTTCTCTCCTTGAAGTTAATGAATTACACTAATCAAATTGCTTTTAGGGTATCAATTTCCCCCGTTTTCTTAAAAAATAAAAATGAGATGTATTTCTGTTCAACATTAACACAAAACCTTATACACAATTAGTGAAAACCTAAAGCAGTTGAAAATCAATTAAATCATAAACATTATTAATAACATATGTAATATAAAAGTACTGTTAATTATTAAAACACTGCACTAGCATCCCATAGTTAACAAACAAACAAAAACAAAAAATCATCAGTGAAGGATTGGATAATCACCTCCAGAAATGATTCTCCAAGCCCACTTCAAAATTGATCCAGCTGTCGTATTAATAGGGTCAAACTGCTGAGTCAAAAGTGACTCAAATACTGATTTGATACAAAAAACATCTGGATCTGCTAGCAAACATTCTGTCCAGGTAAAGTCAAGACTTGGCCAGGGCCTAGGCTTTAAACTGGAAAGATGCCTCTTAACATATTTCTAAAACAAGATTCTCAATAGTAACAGCTATGAGATGCTTACAGCACAGTAAACTGTTGAAATGCATTTATACAAAGCAAATAATTAGAAACTTTAGGTACCAGACTAATTTAATCATTCAGCAGTTGGTTTAATTTGAAGCCTCCTCCATGGCAGCTGATCCTCAGCAATGGTACATCTTCTTAAAATTCTGGAAACACTGTTATTAAATCTTTTTTCTGTAGGGTAAATCATATGATCTTTCAACTCAACTTTAAAAAAATGCATCCTGCAAAAATTAACTGTAACTACAGTAATAATAATTGATGATCACTCCATATCATATAATATTACATTATCAATAGATGTACAGAGAAGATAACATTTTTAAAACCTTCATGTATTGAAAATACTGAAACAAAACAAAAATCTTTTAAGTTTCTTGGGATATATAAATATAATTATTTTCCATGCCATTTTATAAAAACAAAACCAGCAGATATTATTAGAAATACAACATCTATATATATTTCACTATAAAATATCTATAAACTTTTTAATCTATTTTTTGAAGGCACTTCATTCAATAGAAACTTATTTTTAAATCTTAATCTTGTTTACAACAATTTGCTGATTTATAAACAATATAATTTACAAAGCTTCTAATTTTTGAATTGTCCAATTAAAACCCTCTCTTTTTTATCCCTCTCCAAAATGTCCAGCTTTTTGTTGTTTTTCTTTTGTTGCTTTGCTTTCCGTGGTTTTATCGAAGTTGCTGTTACTTGTTTCACCAGTGGTTGTCATGGCGACAGCATTTCTGGCTGCTGTATGTTGCCCTGTGTTTTACTAAACCCGTCTGCGCCGGGCTGGTTTTGAATCTGAGAAAAAACTCTGAAAACTACAACTGCATAAACTCATAATTACTTAAAACACAAAATTAACTCTAAAAGGGTATATAAACACATTTTAAAAACTCAATAAATCATGACTTTGTAGCAAACTGGGTATTATCCCGGCGCTTCTTCTTAGAGAGGGAGCGGGGGGGATGTTCTTGCTTATCTCTATTGTTTCCTCTTCTGAGGACTCGGGCTCCAACCCTTCGTCGCTCGTGTCTCGGTCAGAGTCAGAGCTCGACTGGCTGGCCACTTCCTGTTTTCCGTGCCTGTTTCTTGGGCCCCGGCCCCCCCCTGCCACCCCTGTGGGCGGGCCGTTCCCTCCCTCTTGGTTCTCCACGCCTTTCGTTCCACCCTCCACTCCGCCTATTGCCACGCCTTTCCCTCCGCCCCTCACTCCAGGCTCTGTTTTGCCCCCTGTTCTCTCCTCTTCCTCCCTTTGCATTCCAATCATTCTGTACCCATCCCCCACTTTCTTTTCCACAATTCTTATCTCTCTCAACTTCCTGCCTGTGCCCATCTTTCATGGCCAGTCTTTGTTCTTTGTTAAAGACATTTTTTCCTGCTTTATAACTTTTTTTCTCAGCGCCATCTTTTAAGTTTTTTGGGGGATGTTTCTCCCCTTACTGTCTTTGCTACATTTCTGGCTTCTTCTGTTAAATTTTTCCAAAAATCTTCTGCTCTTCGCTGTTTCTCTGAGAGCAGATAAGGATTTGGGGACTGAGGGGACTCCCGGCCCCCCCCTCCCGGCTCAGCTGAGCTGCTGTTTTCTGGGAGCTGTAAAGCTCTAACCCTAAATTTCAAGGTAGCCAGCAGACAGTTCCTCATCGTTCCCCAAATTTGTTCGGCAAGGATTTTAGCACATCTGTCCCACACCTTAGGGTGGATAAACCTTACAAGCTCATTTACGACTTCAACAACCCAAAGCCTTGCGAAAGCAAGCGAATTAGGTTTACAACTTAATTGCAATCTGACCTTTATCAATGATTCCGTCTTCCTTCTGGGCCCAGGATTTCTCTTGCCAAGACTTAGTCCAGCTATCTTGGCCACTGCTCGGTGGTCCAGGGTATCCTTGCTTTTTGAATTTCTTCTCACGTTTCTTCCCACTTTTCCTCCCGGGCTTCGGCACCATATGTGGGTTTTTAAGCAAGGCAGGCACCCTGGCCAGCGTCAGCACGGTGGCTATCTCCAGCCACACGGACCATATCCCACAGCATCAATGTGGAATGATGGATGGCATAAATGGCATTTATTGCAGGGGAATTTGACATTTATAGCCTAGTGTCATTGTGTTACTCCCTTCTGCATACGTCACAGTTAGGTGCTATTGGCTAATTGCAAAGGCCTTACTATCCTAACAGAGAGGGGGGGTCTGCTAACTTTCTGTTACAACCCGGTATCTTCCGCTCCGCCTGGCCTTAACTACAACAGGGTACTGAAATTATTTGAATATATGCTAACTCAAACCATAAGAAGAATACTAGAAAGTATAATAATAATAATAATAATAATAATAATAATAATAATAATATTTTTCATACCCATGCTAATTCCCATTCAGGTATCACTCAGCATATGCAAACAGCAACTTAAACTCTGCTCTTAAACTAAACTCTTATGAGGATGTATCTAAGTATAATTAAATGAAAGTAAATTGACTACAGAGAAAAGTATTTGAGGAGAGAGATTTTCTAGACAATAGTGCTCATTCTCGCTGAAAAATTGAAGGCAAATATTCCAAAGAGACTTTTTTGTTCCATTTTGATTTTAATCACAAAACCCCATGCATATACAGAAATGCTGAGCACGTTTCTCTTCATTTTACTTCTAGGACTAAAAGTAAATTTTTCACTTTCTCACAATTCTCAGTGCACAAATCATAGCAAGGCCTGTGTTGGAAGGGATCTTAAGGATCATCTTGACTCTTCCTCCATGGGTAGAGACACCTTCCACCAGACCAGGCTGCTCAGAGCCCCACCCAACCTGATCTTGGACACTTCCAGGGATGAGTTATCCATAGCTTCTCTGGGCAATCTGCCAGGGCCTACCACACTCCGAGTTAAGAACTTCTTACCAACATGATCTAAACTTCTCAGCTTTTAGTTTGAAACCATTCTGCCTTGTCCTGTCACTGCCTGCCTATGTCAAAAGTCACTTTCCCCTTTAAGTACTGGAAGAAATTAAGTAACTGAGGTCTCCCGCAGGCCTTCTCTTCCTCAGGCTGAACAACCCCAGCCTGTCTCTGTAAGAGAGGAGCTCCAGCCCTCTGAGCATCTTTGTGGCCTCCTCTGAACCTGCTCTAAGAGATTCAGATTTCTTGTTTTGTTTTTTTTTTTAAATCAAATGGTTTAATATTTTTTTGGCTTATCAGGCTTGTGCAAGAAGCAGGGTATAAAAATCTACTGGCATTATACTTTCTGAAAAAGCCAAGTTGAGCTGTTATCATTGTCTCCTGTGGCCATCCATCTTCACTCTAAAGGAATATGAACCATAAATTTTACAGATCTTTCTAAAAATTAAAACTGACATCTTTAAATGAAATACTAATATTTTCAAATTCTTCAAGCTTATTTTTAGGAAGCCAATTATTTTGAAAACTACTTTCTTCATAGAGTATATAACAGGTGGGGAGTTTTTAACATCTGGGAAGAAATATAGCAGAAAAAATTGAAAAATCACCAAGGTTCTGGAGCTACTTAGAGAACTCATTCTAAACTCAGCTGCCAACAAAAGCAGTTCATTACTTTGCCAACTCAAACTCCCTGAGATAGCAAAATCAAGCCATCATTTTTTTATACTATCAAAGATAGTATAATACAAAGAAATACAGTAAGAGCCAGACTAAAATTCTACTACCTGCCATCACTCTATTATGCCATTACATTTCTTATGAATATATTTAATCCCATCCAAATATTCACCCTTGTTCTCAGCTTGTTGCTCTTTCTCAGACATCACTTATTCAGATTGCATGTATTTATCTTCTTAATGTTACCTCACAAATCATTTTCTAAGTTAAAAATTCTTGTTTTTCTTCATTCTCATTCTCTCTTCATTCTCTCTCCTTTGGCTCATTTCTTTTCAAACAATTGTATTGGTTGTCATTGAATGAAAAACCTTAATAATACATTAAAAAATCTGATTTTGGTGGGGTTGAAATGAATGAAAGTATTCAACAATAGTTGGGTTTTTTTGAAAATAATGACTGAAGACTGTAGCAGTTTCTGGAGAATTTCCAAGCAAACCCTCCCACAACTGTAAATATTTTCTCCCCATAATTGTACATTTCTGTTCCTCTGAGTTTTATTTGCACCCCATTACATTATGTTTGTACAGCACACAGAGAATGGAAAGATGCCTATAAAGCAAATATGGGGTGATATACTGGCATTGAATATGATCTTCTTTAGCTTAAGGCATAAAATTCTATGGCAAAGAATGAAAGAAGTCAGGTTATTTTCTGAAAATGGAATATCTCAATTTCCTTATAAAGAATCTGATTCTCCACTCACGTAAGTAAAAAGTTATTAATATAAAAAAGGTATCAATGAGATTTGAAGCTGAAAAACCCTTGATGGGTCATAACAGTTTAATCAAGACTAAGCACAGACACTGTGTGCACTTGCCACAGGCTTCTATCATTAGCATTGTAAGAGATAATTTAGAATGTATAATATAGAATTATAGGCAGTGGATCTGTTAGATATATTACATATATGTTTTATAAAGCTGTAACAGACTATATGTAGTTATATAGAGAATATTTACAACATAATTGCAATATATTATGTATCTAACATATAACACATAATATGTAACAGATTATATCTCTCATAACATATAGGCTACTATATTACATATGTTACAAATTTAACTTGTGAGTGTGTGGTTTTTTGTGTGCACCACAAATCTCAAGTAGAGATCCTGCTTTTTAGAACACTTGCCCTTATAAAATGTTATGACTTAGCATCTTCCACCTCAAAATTAGTGTTCAGTTAATCTGTTGGGACTGTTTTGAACCTGCTGGACTTGGTGCAATTTTCTGTTCTTATTTTCCACAAATGATTCTCACTCTATAAGCCTGGCCTTAAAATTCTCCTTAAGCTGCTGGGTGAATTTTACTAGCCTGTCACCCCTCTAGCATTTTTTGCCAAATTGTGGTACACATTAACTCTAATATAATGTCAAATACATTACTCCAAAACAGCTCTGACATATTGTCGTGTTGCACTGAAATGGTTTCTCCCTGTTGCTCCCTGCCCCGGGTCTGTGGTATGTTGGTTCCTTCCCCTTGCCCCACCCCTTTGGTCTCATCCCATTGGTCTCATCCCATTGGTTGTAACTCTACTCTCCCCCACCCCCTTTCCCTCAGTATAAAAGTCCCCACCACTTCCAGCTAGCTCTTTTTTTTTTTTTCCCTGCAGTTTTTCTGGAATAGACTGGGGCCAGTGTCCTGGGAGAAAAGAGCCTCCTCCGTCTTTTACCTTTGTCCTTGCTGTACCCCTCTTACCCCCAGTGTGGACCTGATTTTCTGAGTCTGAGAGAGTTTCCAGCCTGTCAGTGGCTGATCTGTTCCCAAGGGAAAGTCTCTAGAGAACATTTCTCACTCAAGGACTATTTTTATAAATAATTTATAGTTCTCTAGACAATATTGTACAGCTGTGATGAGTGTGTTTTTCTCTTGTTCCACCAATGGATAAGAGATGTGTTGTTCCCTTTACCAATCATGTTAAACCTGTATCCTAACACCCTAAAAAGAAGCTGAAAAGTTCAGAAATAAACCCTTCTGATGATCCTCTGCCTGTTGAAGTGAATTCACGCTCCTTATTTTGTGTCCAACAGTGACACCCCGGTGGATTGGAGCTAGTCAGAAGAGTTTCCGGGGCTTGGAGCTAAGGAATTTTGGCAACATATAGAATCATCAACCTGGTTAACCTTTTATCTCTTTCTTCCCTTTTTCCTTTAAGCAGTTTCTTGTCTTAAAAATGCTTTACATTTTACATAGAGAAGTTAAATGTAGGTCCATTATTGTCAGGGATAATGTGAGAGAGACCTGTTTTCTCATGTTTGGGCTCAGCTGTTTCTTCTTTCTTATCTATATTACATATTTACAGAGAACATGGAGCTATATACACTAAGGAAGCAAGGTGCAAAATGGAGAACAAAGAATCTCTCCATGGTCATTTATGTGTCTATTTGTCCAAGAATCAAATTAATCAAATAAGTAACTTATTTTTCTTAGTGACCCAATGACCTGACACCTGTGTGCTGCACTGAGGAATTCGTTATCCAATCACTCATTATTACCCAAAAACCCTTAGAAGACAAAGAATGAAGAAGAAGGAGAAAGGGACACCGCCCTAAATCCTCCATGTTGTCTCTTATTCACTAATATAGCTTAAACCCTAAACTCTAACTTTCTCACCCAGTGACTTAAGAAAACTCTAACTTGCACACTCACATCATTAGTTTCTTTACTTAACTTTAAAAGCTGTCTCCATGGTTTTATGCTAAACTCAGTGCTCTCTTGGGTGTCAGAGCCAGGCACCACAGAAAAGGGCCTATTTTCTGTGCCTCTGACTCCAGCACATTATGATCTCTAGTACATCTTGAATCAGAGCTAAATAATTGAGTGCTACATCTGCTTTTGAAGATTTCCTGACTGATTTCTCCAAAAAGAACAGACTCAAATTCTAGATATGTCAGAAGCAAGCATTCTGTCCTGATGTGACATTTATTCAAGATTTATGTAGTTGAAGCTTCCCGTTATTGCTGTACTTTGCAGTCTTCTTAAAATTTTGTGTTTCATGTTCTTTCTCCCTTACGATCATTGCATGGAGAGTACAGATGTGATTCTTTCTGGAATTGGATATTACATTTAAATCCACGGAGACTCTGTGGTGCTGCTTAAAGAGTCACCTTAACTCTGAACTGACTGTGTGTTTTGATATATCATGAAGTGTAAAATCCACAATTAAGGTACAACAAAACATCTATTTTGTAACTATTTGATCAAGCATTCCTATCAAGATGATGATTTTATCACTGTGCTTGTTTCAATGCACAGTTAAATACAGTCATTCAAGAACAGCCTGAAGGAATGGAACATTTATGCAGAAGTGTATGTGATGAAGTCTACTCACATGTAGCTTTCACAATTGAAATTTTGTAAAAATGTTCTTTCTTATTTCCTACTCCCTTGTTTGCTTAGTTAGTATCTGTGTGCTCTACCTTCTTCTTGGAATAAGTAGGATTTAGAACTTAATCCTGAAATTAAAGACACTCCAGTACCATGTGCTATTTGTATCAAGTGCCTGTATTCAGAAAATGCTTAAAAAATAATACAACAAAGCGTATATTATTTTTGAGACACTTGGGAACACTTAGGAGAAGAAATAAACCTGTTCTGGTCCCTAATTTATCTTTCCTCTTCCTCCAGTTATGCAGGTTTTGCCTCCTCTGACCATGTAGTAGCTTATACAGCCAGCTACCATAATACAGTAATTTATTTCTCCTTTACAAGAGAACTTATAATATACAGATATGTATTAATGTGGTGGTTTGGCATTTAGGGAAAGAAGTGGGAAACACACACGGAAGTCATTTCCCTGAGAGACGCTGCTGGGAGTTTCTTCTCTGCTTGAGATCAGGCCAATACCTAGCCAGTTTTGAGAACTGACAGCATTTTGCACCACTGAAAAGTTAAATTCACCTTTGTGAATACCAACTTTAAAAACCCAAGTCCAGGAATTTCGCTTTCTCTGGCCTTGAAAGGTTGCAGAACTCTGGTGCAGCTGGCCCTGATCCCCTGCAGCCTCGGATGGGGGGCTGGGCCAGACTCCAGCGGCTCCCGGAGGGGAGGAATGGAGGCTGTGGGATGGCAGAAGCCCCTTCCCAGGCGGGGCTGAGCCCTCCCTGAGAGTCCACCAAGCCCTTTCCAGCAGCGCTGCCAGGCCAGGCTGGTCCCCAGCTTGGCTGAAATTCTGCCACCACTGAGTTTTACCAGAAGCTGCCAGGCAGGGGGAGGGGAAGCCATGGGCTCTCGGCGTGCTGCCTCTGAGTGCTAGCCTGGCTGCTGAGACCCCAGCACAGCCACCGAAAATCATCCATGGTAAACAGCTCCAGCTGCTGGCTCCAGCAGAGATCACATGACCATCCACAAGACCTGGGCAAAATTTAACCCTTTCACTACACAGATGAGACCTTCAGACCTTGTTCTCTCTCCAGGGAGAGAAAAACATGGGAGTGATCTAACACATGGCGAGACAATATGAAACATCAAGGTCAGTAAAAGAAGGAGTCAAGCCTCAGATGGAAGGAGAATGAGGAGATGCTTTAATAAGCTGAAATATTCTTCTGGTAGGGCCATGGAGATGGACAATAATGTTCTGAAAAATAACTCCATTAATGAAAGAGTATTGATGGAATGAAGTATTCAAGCTTTAGATCTGAGCAGAGGCATCCACTGATGAAGCTAAGCAGATGTTGGAGTAGCTGTGACCCTATGAGACACTTGAACAGAGAGAGAGATGAGAGCTGATGAAGATCCTTTGCCCCCAGGGAGAGAAGAAGAAAACCTCTGTTCCCAGAGATGATCACAGAGACAGATGAAGAGAACCTTTGCCTTTGAATAACTCATCCTTAAAATAATACCCTTTGAGTTCATGGCCCATAGACAAATCTCCAGGAGGGCTGTGAAAATGGGAGGAAGGCACGATGGCAGAGTTTCTGCCCAGGCGGCTGCCATTCATAGAAACAAAAAGCCACAAGAGAACTGTTTTCTTGTGGAGAACTCTCCATGGAATGACAAGAGAAAACCCCTCCCCCTACAAAGACTAATGAAGACTATTGTATAGTTGGTACTGTTTTAACATCGCAGGTTTTGTCTCTATGTGGTCAGTTGGGAAAAGAAAGGTTGGGTGGGGGGAGAAAAGGTTTCTGGAGCTTTTATTCTGGTTTCTTATTTCTTGTAGTCTTGTTAATAAACTTTCTTTATTCCTTTTAAGTTTTAAGCCTGTTTTGCCCTTCTCCTAATCCATATCTCACAGCAAGAAATGAGTAAGTACCCTGGTGATTTTAGCTAGTGCTAAAAACCACCACAATTTCACACTTAAATCTTATAACAATGAAAACTTTTCCTCAAAATGTGAAGTCAGAAGATGAAATAAAGTACATAGTTCTCTTTCATATGACATGAATGAGAAGCAGCAATACCCAAATATCTGAGTGTTGTAAATTCTGAAGAAAATTCAGTTGGGTCACAAATTGAAGGCTGGTGGTAAAGCTTGTAAGTAAAAGTCACAGAATCTGTCACAGTGCCAGAATTAGGGTATGTCAATAGTTTTTTCCAATTCACTGATATTTATGACATCAGGAGCAGAAAACTAATGGCCATATTGATTAATCAGAAGTTTTAAGTGCATTCATAGGCTAAGAACAATCTATTTTTCTACTTACTTCTACTAATCACAAACACTTGAGATGGTATTTTAAACACCTTTATGACTGTCCCGCAGGCTCTCAGTGTTGTTTTCTTGACATGTTTTTCCTGATTTTTCCATTATGTTTGTGAAGACGGCAACAAAAAGAATAAAAAGACATTAATTCCAAATAGCATCTTTCTGTTGTTTGTTTTCCATTACCCAAATTGATATATAAAACCTGAGCTCTATATTGTATTAGCACTCAGCAGGCTCGTTCCATATTGCTGCTCCATTCTGGTTATGAAGCTTGAGCTTCATCTCAGGAACTTTGTATCCTTCAGCAACAGAGTGTTCACAATTCTAGCTCCCTCAGTATTGATCAAAATCAATAAAGACTCAAAGCATTGAGATGGGTGGTGATTTGCACCTTAGAGAACAGTGATTTTCCCTGACTCAGTTCTGAATCTCTTAAAGCAGAATGGCACAGAGCTCTCAGCACATGTGCCATCAGCAGGATTTTTACTAGAACCTGCAAATAATCCTGATCCAAGGAAGACCATTGCTCTGTGCCAAGAGCAGATCCAACTGGCTCCTGAACGCCAAACACCAAATACCATGTCCTGAATGCTGAGCATCTTAATGGAATGCTACTCAAGTAATCTAATTCTACTAATAAGGAGTGTAACTTTATTCAAATTTTCTGCTACAGTTTTTTCTTCATATTACAACTTGTAATAAATGGCAAATATCCCCAGTTCTAAAAGTGTATATCATTACCAAAGCTTTTCTGAAGAGAGCTTGCAGAAATCCCCCAAGTATAGAGCATAGCAATTTGAATATATCTTTAAAAAAGTATTTTAACTCTGCCATTTAGTTATACAATTATATCTTCGTTTGCACAGTTTCCCTGTGAAATCTATTAAAATGCACATTGTTACCTAAGAGGATTAACTTGTTTCTTGCTCTAGCAGCATTTTCAGAAAGAAGTTTTATACAAATGTTTCTATAACAGATTAATAAATTTTAAGGTTTCTCTAAACATGTGCATTGGGACAATTCTGCAATCACTGTATTAAATTCTTCCAACTTGCTCTAATTTTTATAGAAAAAAGAGTTGAAATATATATTCGGAGGAAATAATATACATTTCAGAAATTTAGCAACTCTGGTTGATTCTGTAGAACTGTGTTCTAATTTCTCAATAGACACTGATAAAGTAAAAATCTGTTTGCATTTAGCACAGTAAAATGCTTTTCTTCTCTCAGTATTATTCTGGATGGAATGGCAAGTAAATAATAAAAGGGCAGCAATGCTGTGTCAGACTAAGTCATGACCCCAGTATTCAGTGTTGTTTCATAATTCAGGATTGAGGATGATTTGTACATCAAGCCAGAGTTTGCTCATAGATCCTGCAGACTCATAAATCATACAAATCTATTTACCAAACTGAATCCATGGCCATTTAAAGGAAAATAATAAAAAATTAAAAAATAAAAAAATAACCGAAATAGTATCTTGAAGTGTTTGCTTTCAGTAATTTGATGGTGCTTTGACTGGCATACGTACATCATTAAAAACTTTTGGGTCTTTTAGTTCATTCCTTTAACCCTAAATTTATTTGGAATGACAAGTTAAACATATATCTAGGTTTTGGAAGACAGTTGTCTGCTAGGGAGGGCCGGAGCCTCCCTTGGAATGAAAATGTAGACCCACCCCTCCCTCCAAATTACTACAATTTTGAAATCAAGGGGCTCTCAGGCAGAGATCTGGGGATAGGAATAACAGTTCTTTACTAGTATGTATAACCAGGAACACAAACAACAATAACTACAGCATTAACAACAAAACAGAACCAGGGACCCCGTGACAGCCTCTCAGCCGAGACGGGAAGGGATGGAGGAGAGGCTTTGCTTCACAAACCGCCTCGGGCAGTCAGTCCCAGTGCTCCTGCAGGACTCAGCAGAACAGCCAGCTGGAACAGCAGGGATGAGCAGAGATCCTGGGCTGGTGACTGAGGTGTATCAGCAGCTCCAGGGCAGTGGCTGGCACTGCCACATGTCCCAGCAGGACAGGGGTTGCAAGGCCACCAATGAAGAGGGAAGGAGAAGAAGAAGAAGCAGCAGCTCCATCTGGGTGATGGCGAATTCCCTTTCCTCCCAGCAAAGTGTCCTTCTCTCAAGCCAAAAGAAATCCTCCAAAACTGCCCCAGCCTGTTGTAGTATGTTTATTCAGTTCTAATTGTTAGTATTTCATCTGTTTGGTATGTTCCTGGTTCTCCCCCATTTACTGCTTTGGTTGGTTCCATTTGTCTGTTATGTAAAACCCCTCCCAGTTTTCCTGAATGTTCCCTGTCAATCACCTTTACCCTGTCCCATCTCCCCATCCATCATCATAAACCCCACCCCTCCTTCCAGCTCCTTCCATGTATATCATCCCTTCCTCGACACGTTATTGGTGGTTATGTTATGTTCCCGCCTTCTTTGTGTCCCCATTGGTCTCTGACATTGTAACCTCCTCCCCTTACCTCTCCCTCCGCGAGCTCCGATTGGACCCTGGACTGTGCCCGCCCCTGAGATAAAACCCCATGCACAGAGGTGCTCTGGGCTCTCTTTGGTCCTGAATTCTCCCAGCCCAGACCCTTGTGCTCATCCCCTATCCTGAATAAACATGTTCCTGGGAAGTACAGCCGAGTGAGTCTCCTCCTTCCTTTTGCCAACACCTGTGACGCCTGATTTGGCAGAGCCCGGCAGGATTCAGTGCTCTGAACGTTCTACAGTGGGATCGCCTTTCCCCTGCAGTTCCCCACTCCTGGCAACTGACCGTGCTGGAGTGGCACCACAGAGCTAGCCCAGAGCTCCAGTGCGGCCAAGAGCAGCGTCACCAGCCCTCCCTTTTTCCTGCCCCCCTTCCCTTCCCTGGGCCCAGACAAACTCTTTGTGTTTCTCACGCACCCACCAAGTACCTGCAGTCAGGTGTTCCCCACAACTAATGGGTAAAAATTCCAGAGGTGAGCCAGAACTAAAAAAAGGACACCTAATCCCCAACAACATATCAGTTTTTTAACACATGCATTTAATGAGTAAAATGTTTACCACATACTTTTTCAGTCCTATTCCATGGTAAGATTTGGCAGGAATAGATAAAGACTTTAAATTAGTGAGACTGCAGGCACCACAGCTTCAGATACAGTGAAAGAATAAGATCAGCAGAATCAGATAAAACCATCCACTATAACAGACTCTTTGGAGAAAATACACTTTTTCTTTGCCCAAGGCTATATCCAGCCCTGGCTAAGGCAGTTTTTAAACTGATAACTAATTTTTAGTCCTAACATTTAGGAATTCATAGAATCCCTAACTTAACAGTAGAAATGAAGCTGCATCCCTAGTTTTCAAACATTTCGTAATTTTACTTACAGTCATTAAGCAACTCAACTATAACTTATTTGTTGATATTCCACATAGTGATCTCAATCCTGACTCATAATTTGCTACTTAAACATTCATTCTCTGGAACTGAAAGCCCCCAGATTATCCAGTCTGTGGGTCAGATAGACAAGTCTACATATCAGAGAGAGAGTTACAATCTTTTCTCTGTAAAAAAAATGGAAAAAGAAAATTTCAGTGCTTAATGATGGAAATTGTCCTTAAGTGAGTTAACAAAAATAATATCCCCTGATCTTAAGAGTAAAAATTCTAGCTGTGGCTGATCAAAAACAGTGAAAAAAAGTATTGAAAATTCCAAAATACATAACTATGCTGATGGGGAAGAACTAATAATCATAAAAGGCTAAAGAGTCAGGAGATACAAAGTTATGAAGTCACCCGTTTAATTTAGTAAATCAGGACAGCAAAAAATTGCTGTCATTTGTCTCGAATCACAGTAACTCCGAACTTTTGGAAATAAAGACCGGATGAATAATTGTACAACTACTTCCCTTCTGTAATAGTAGATCCTAAAAGCCAGGACTATTTCCAGAATTGGAGACTTGAAGTAGAGCTTAATGCTTCTTTTTGGCAACTTCACAGTGTTTTAACAGTTGTCATCTCCATTATTTTTGGCTTCAGCAATCTTTTTAACTAGGCTCATTAGTAAATAAGGCAAACAGTCCATGAACTCCTGAATCACTAAGTGTTTATAATTGAATTAACATAACTTTTATGATTGGATCTTCCTTTTCTAATGTAAATTTCTTTTCCATTTGGGAACTCTCTGGAGCGGCTAATGATTAGTTCTCTGAGCAGCTCCAACTTAACATATTCTTCAGTATTATCCACCAAATGCTTTTGGAAAATACTTACTGAGATGGAACAAAATACTGCATTTCAGACTCATTGTAATAAAGATGAGTAAAAAATAACTAAGCAACCAGCCAAGAAACCCTAAAGTAATACAGTAAGTTCAGTAATAAGTTGATTCTGAATAACCCACATATAGGAAACAACCCAGGGAAACAGTTCTGGCTTACTGTGATCATCAGTTTTCTGAGAGAAAGGGTGTTTGTTCGGAACTAGAACAACTAACATCTTATACAATCTTCATTTTCTACCAGTTCTTTCTCTCACCTCTCATGGCAGGACTTTCTTATGCTGGTTAACACCAAAATGCAAAAGCTTTTAGTCACAGTTTCTCATTGTTTGTTGATGTTCTGCTGTTTCTTGTTTATGTTAAAGAAAAGCAAGCCAGATTGATATAACTCTCTTATAGTTGGTTTAATTGTAAAAGGCTGAAGTATTACCAGCTATGCCAGATTCCATGGCCAGGAATACATTCCTGAGAGGTGCAGTTTCCACTGGAATTAACTGGACCACACAGATTTGGCAGACATTCCCAACCTACTTCCCAAAAATGTTACATACATTTCCTTGATGCTACTTTTCAGAACAAGCTCTAAGGAAAGAAGCAAATAACTTAGTCTTTTATTTAAGAAATAAACATAACCCAAACACACTTTTTGATTCAAGTTTTTCTCTCCACTTGCCATTACAGTACAAGACTGAGGTGAGATTTCCAGGTTTCACTTATAGGGGATTACTTTTAAGGGGTATTTAGAGATTATATTGCAAAATCACTGAGTGGTTAAGTTAAGAACGAACAGCAATGCCTTATTCAAACACAAAAACAAGTCTACTAATATCTGAGAGAAGTATATTTTTAGTTTGAAGAATTGACAAAAAAATTCCAAGCACAATTTTCTTTAGATCTGCATTTTTCTTTACAGAGCATCCTGAAAACTGAGACAACTGAAAGTGCATCTACTAAGAACAGTCAAAAAAGTGTAATTGATGAGAGTTGCAATGCCTCCCATTCTGACCCCACCAAGTTTCTTTCATATTTTTCCCCAATACCAATTTGAGAGTAGAAAGGAATTTGCTATATAAAAATACTTTGGCATTTAGATATGCATATAAATTGATATGTTAATTACACTCATGAGCTGCATATAATGAGATTTGCAGAGAACACTTAATGCTAGACTTGAGTAGTGGATGTATCCAAACACATCAAGCTCTTTTTTAAACTTGTCATTTATATAAACTTACAAATAATTTTAAAAAGATTAATTGATTTTTACCCTTTTTTTTTTAAGAGAGCTTCTTGGAAATATTACAACCTAAGTAGTAGGAATTGCCAGGTCTAATAAAAGAGATTAAAAGCAAAACCAGACAAGAGGAGGATCATCAATATATCTTCATTATTAAGAGCATTCCTACTTTATCTGATGTTCCAGGTTGCTGCTACTTTGTTATGGTCAGGTATACAATAGTAAGGTACAAAATACCTCCATATATTTGTGCTTTATCTTCTGTATGTTCCCCCCACCTCTATAGCCACCGTCCGCCCCACAGTAGCCAGGGAGGCAGGGAAGATATTATAGCATGGAAGAGAGGAACTAAACCGAGGCTCTCTCCTTGCTGAGATGGTATTGCAGCTTTATTGCAGGGATTGCATGGGGAAAGAGAGAAAGAGGAAGAAAATTGATAACGCACGTCTTTTTGAAGGCAGGGGGAAGGGGAAAGGTTACATTCACACAGCCAATAAGGAAAACTGGGGAGGAAGAGATAAGGGGAAGAAGCTAACATTCTACATTTCAAGGATACATCTTGAGTTATACCATTTTTCTAAATGCATTACAACATATTTGGGTCAAGATTTTCAAAAAAGTTAAACAAGAATTCCTGAATTTTCAGCTGATGAATCTTCTGCACTTCTGAAAAGTTCTGTCCTTTTAAAATCATGGAGAAAAAGACCCCCAAAACTCTGGAGAATCCTAATTATATACCACATATATGCTATACAGTTACACCCATGACATAAATAAATAGGCTATCAATGTAAAACAGTCTATGAATTTAAATGCTTTTGGAGCTCTATCAGTTCTGAGTTTCTGTGGGTATTTTTAAACTGAAAATCATAAAACACAGCACTATGTCAATTACTCATTTTTATTTGTACAATAGATGAAAGTGCATAACAGCTGCTACTGTTAACAGTCCATGTTTATCCTGATAAATCCAGTATTGAAGTTATTTCAATATTGAACAGTTAAGTCCTCAATAAGAATCAATAACAATCTTTTCATAGTAATAAGGAAAGCTGAACTTTTGAACTTTGGGAAAGGTGGGAAGAAGTTCTCTTACGGGGTGATTTAAAGATTTCAGATATTATTCAAATATTTCCAATATAATGGTGGTATTTCAAACACAGCTCTGAACCAGATCTAAGGCAAGCATTAAAACTAAACTTCTCTTCAAAAAAATTAAAAAAAAAAATAAATAGGAATTAGTGTTTCTTTGGACATTAAGTTTCTTTGTTGTCTGTAGGGAAGACACTAAAAGAACTTATAAATTAAGGAGAAAATGTACTAACAAGAAGATAATGCTTTTACAGTTTCACTGAGATTTTTTTTTTCAGTGAAAATGCTTTTACTGTTTTTTTTGGTCATGCTTGGAGGACAAGGTGTCAACAGAGTGGGGTTTATTATTTATTTATTTATTTATTTATTATTATTATTATTAATTATTATTTATTTATTTATTTATTCAGTAGAAGGCAGTAGAAGGCTTCTCAGTTACACCAGGGAGCTTTGGTTTATGAAACACACCAAGAATGAAATAAATTAATAGGAACTCTCCAAGCTTTTCAGCACAGCCAAAATTCCACCCACTCAGTATCACATAATGAACACTGACTATATTTCCTTTGCCCTGACTTGCTCACCAAGAAGCTTCCATTCTTTTCCCCCACATATGTTCCGAAAAAAATTTACTAGCAATATAATTCAAAAAGTAGGAAAGACTAATTTTTCTTTTCCTCATTTTATTCTATGTACCCTGCAGTAATAGTGTACTAGCAATGTTCAAATAAATGATATGTCAAGGTTTCTTTTTCAATTCTTTCAAGCTTTGAAAATTTTTTAGGCATGGAATCTTTACATTTTAGCATGACATTCCATAACTCTTTCTATTACCTACAGACACAGACACACAATATACCAGTGGCATGCCTGCATTTTTTCATTTCCCTCTCACCTGTTTAGTGGATCTGTCTCCTTTCTCATATGTGCTACTTTGTGATTTTACAAGTTCTCCTACTGTTTTGATCAAGGACATGCTTACTTTTCTACTCACAGAGCTGCCCTGATCACAAAGATGGAATATAGTTATATTGTCTTAATAATTAAATCAGTATTCAGTATAACATGCATATTATTAAGAATTCATATGGTGTTCATGTGAATGTCACAGGTACTTCCACAGGAGTTCCATTGTAATCTAGCACATTTAAAATCCAAATGGCTTGATATACCTAAGAACATCTGAGAAAGCAAAGAGCTCATTTTGCTAAAATGTCTGTTTTGAGACAATACCATAAATTGTCATATGACATGAAAAAAGGGTAACCTACAAATCAGCACAGCACATAAATATTCTGGTCAGGAAGCATTAGAATGAGACAAGGGTACTCTGAATTTTTCATCCATCTATGTACACAGAATCCACTCACATGATGAAGGAGGGGAGGAAAGACCCATTTGAAACTGTTTTGATCACTTAAAATTTCTGAACAGGAAGACTGATCTGTAGTCCTCCTTCCATATATTAACGGATGAAAAGGTTCTAACTATACAACAGTCAATGTTTCATCAAAATAGATCAGATTAGTAATACTAAAACTTAATCCCTTCCAGACTTCATCACTAATAGTTTTCTGTCAGTGCAGCCGTGTTTAAATGACTACAAAAGAGCCAATATATTCTATCCCTATACATATCCACAGTAATGGAATGGAACAGCTGTATCCATTACTGTAAATCTAGTGTAAGCTCTCACAGATAGTACCCTTAATGAGAGGCTGCTCTGGAGGCCCCACTCACAGTGACAGCTACAGTATGAACAATTTATTACTCTTTGGTTTTGAAACTAGAGCCGTTTCTGTGTTCTGTGAATATTAATACAAGCTTGCCAGCTGGGCCAAGCCCCAGCTCAAATTCACTCTGATTGTGGGAACATCAACATTTCATAAGTTTCACAACCTGTGCATAAGCCCCCAAAGAGTTCCCTTTTCTCTGATGAAGTACTTGAACTGCTGCTATAGAATATTGTTCTAGATGGTGTAACACTAAGTAGTAAATTTATTCTATACAATTTTTTCTCATTGGGCAAAAAAAACAAATATCACCCTACAAATTTGTGGGCTTTTCCTTGTACAGTCATCACAGGTGCTTTCAGTTTTAATCATCCACTTTGAAAAATATGAGCAATCAACAAACCGTTAAAGTATCATTAAAAAACAAAACAAAACAAAAATCCAGACTAAGTCCTTATATAATGAATTCTTCCTTAGAAGTTTATTTCTGTTAAAATAATATTTGTATTAGTCATCCCACTGATATGCAAGTGTAGGATACCCAAACCATACAATAACAAAGGGATTATTTAGTTCAATCACAGGATTTATGTCCATTGCAGCTGAAGAAATATGCACAATCCAAGGATAAGTTAAATTAAATAGATTAGGATATTTGGTGATAAGTTTAGATAGCTTTAACATACTTATTTGCTCCCACATCAGTACTGAGAAAAATGCCAAGGCAGTAGCTGTGTTTTAGGAGTGAAAAGTAGTTTTTTCTTGTATTTTAAAAACTGTAGAGGATGAGCTGATTAGAGCATGGAAATACAGAGAATGTACTCAGTTTTGCAATGCATTATATAACTAAAATGAAATGACATTATGTAACGAAAGTGAAAAAATGTTAATGAACCCGTCATCAAATGACATGTCATGAGAATGCACTTCAGAAGTGTTCTTTCTATTACCTGCTGTTGTAGTCTGTTTCTTGTTAATTTATGTTCTGTTATTGCCCAAGTTGATGGTTTGGTCCAAATGAGACCCTCCCACCCCACATTGTCAAGCTACCCTGAGTCTCCTGTCAATCTGTCTTAGGCCCACTGCATGTTTGGAATTCCACTTTGGAAATCCCCTAAATTTCTGCGTTTGATTAATCCATGTGACTCAATTTGCCTCCCCCCATCTCCCTCATTGGATGATGATTTTGTGAACCCTGCCTTTCACCCCTCCTCAGGATATCTCCAATTAGCTGATGCTTTGTACCCTCCCTTTGAAGCACCTCCATATTTCAGCTGTTGCACATTCACATTTTCTGTGTTTTGACCCCAAGATTCCCAGGAGCAATAAACCCTCTGTTATCCCATGCAAAAGGCCTCCCTCTCGTCCTTGCCTCCCCAGAGAGCAGAGACTGACAGCCAAAAAGCCATAGAGCGAGTTCTCTAGTCGCACCTCGGGTCATCCTGCTCCTGGGGTGTGACCCACTCTTGGCATGGGCCGAAGTGATAGAGCCAGATAAGCTCCAAGCCATGCATTAGCTGGCGCCCAATGTGGGGCCCTGTGAATGGACCCCACAGACAAACTGTGGATTTTATCCAAGAAGTTCTGGCCATCAGCTGCCTCTGAGTGCAGCAGACTGGTTTTTCTCTAGTGGCTCTTGGGGGAAGAAGTGATAACCCTCTAGCATCCAGGGGACCACCTCCCTGTGGAGGACTTCCCTGTGACCCCTGTCCAGTGGACCAAAGGAGGGTGAGTATACCCCAAGTTAGGTTGAGGGTGCTCACAAGTTGTGGGAAGGGTGCATTGACCGCTGGGGGTGGTAGAGGGGGGCCACTATCCTACAGGCCATTATAGTTGGCTGCAGAAACCACCCTGTCCCTGAGATTGGCCCTGGAACTTTTATCTTTAGTTTGTTAAATTGTTTCTTTTGCTGCAGGGGAGGGTGGATTTTTGCTGTGCTGGCGCAGCTCAATATCAAGGAAAATGGGTGAAAAATTGTTAGCACAGCAGAGAGGGATCTATTTTCAAATTTTGGGTACCCTGGAGGGTGGGAAAAAAGAGTTTTCAAAGGGGTTGTCAAAACAGTTTGTCCAATGGCTTTTCCTCCACATTCCAAGGGTATCCCCAGAGGAAATACCATCCATCCCCTTCTGGGATGTACTTGGGAGAAAATTAACAGCCTTGACAAATAAAGGTGATGCCTGGGTAGCCAAATTCTTTTCATAATTTGTGCTAATTCAATCAGTGACAGTTAAGGAAAGGAAAGTGGAGGAAAGGCTCAAATTAACACCCCCAGCTCCCTCGTCCCCTAATCCAAAATCCTTGTCCCCTGCATCGGAAAGTCTGTGCCAGGCAAACTGCAATGCAGCACAGGAGAGGCACCGACTCCTTGGCCACCCACAGCATTCTTGGGACCATTGCCTTGAGAGCGATGGCCACACTGTCAAGGACCCTTTCCTAAATCCCTCTTTCCCAGTTGTAAATCCTCCAGTTCAAGTGAATGTCCCCAAAGGAAACTCACAAGTTTTCCCTGAGTTCTCCCTTGCCCCACAGAATGACCCCCAAGAGACATAAGATGCTGAAAGCCACATGGCTCAGCCCCTACCTTTTGCTTCTTCTTCCCACAATCCTTTCACCCTGTTCCTTCCAACCCTTTCCTATCCCCTGACCCCACCCCTACCCATGCCCCTCCTTCTCCTGCTCTGTCCCCAAACTCTGCCCGTTCCCCGGTACCCTCCCTTTCTTTCCACTGGCTCTGCCTCCTGTTCCTTTGACATCATCTGTTCCCATGATGTCACCTGTGAACAGCATCCCCCATTCCAATTGCTGTCCCACTCCCGTTCCCTCCTCCTTCTCTGGCAGCTCTCATCCTCTTCTAGCTTCAGGTTCCCATGATGGCATGGGAACCGGAAGCCACAAGCCCAAAAATCAGAACCTGGAACAGGAGCCCATACCCTTTGCTGCACCTGTTACCTATACCCAAGCAAGAGGAACCCCTAAGTGGGAACCTTTTGATTATCAGCATAAAAAGGAGCTTTGCAAGGCTCAGGAGTTTGGGAGGAAAAGTGAATATTTTAAAGGCCTTTTAAAGTCCACCTTTTCTTCAGATACACTAGCTCCCAACAATATCAGGGACTTGTCTGCATGTCTTCTAACCCGAACAGAGTATTTGTTGTGGGAGAGGACATGGAAGAGATTATTACAGGAGCTCCCTCCTGAGCTCTTGCAAGACCCCGACTGTGCCACTAATGCAGATAACAATAACTCAACATACCACTTGTGTGGTGAAGGGGATTGGTCACAAGATAGAATGTAAGCAGAAAAAATACCACAACCTGTGTTAGAACAGGTAAAGAGAGCTGCAGAGAAGGCCTTTATCCCTATGCCCACAAAAGAACCTAAGCAAAGTTGTGTGAATATTAGACAGTCTCTCTTTGTGGCTTTTACAAATTTTGTCAGATTTTGAGCACCTAGTATGGGTAGATCAGTGGCCGCTGAATAAACAAAAATTGAAGGCACTCAATAAACTTGTAGAAGAGCAGTTAGCAAAAGGCAGTATTGTGCCAACCACCAGCCCTTGGAATTCCCCAGTCTTTGTTACCAGGAAGCCAGGAAAGGACAAGTGGTGACTCCTCCACAACCTCAGAGAAATTAACAGTCATTGAAGACATGGGGTCTCTTCAATCAGGAGCGCCCTCCCCATCAATGCTCCCTCAAAATTGGAATTTGGCAGTTACTGATATAAAAGACTGTTTCTTCCAGATTCCCCTTGACCCTGCTGATGCCCTACGGTTTGCCTTCTCAGTTCCCTCCATCAATCAGGAAGCTCCAATGAAGCCCTACCACTGGCAAACCTTGCCTCAAGGCATGACAAACAGTCCCATTGGTATGTTGTTTCATCGCTGTCCCCAGTGCACACCAAAGCAAGACAAACAATCATCCTGCATTAAATGTGCTTGTGTGTGCCCCAAATGATGATATACTACAGCAGGTGCTTGACCTAGTTGTCAATGTTTTGATTGCTGCAGGATTTGAACTCCAAAAGGACAAAGTTCAACAGATGCTCCCTTGGAGGTATCTGGGGCTCCAAATTAACAAGAAGACCATTACTCCTCAAAAACTGACAATCAGAAACAACCTGAAAACCTTAGCTGATCTCCCCCAGCTGTGTGGGTCCTTAAATTGGGTCAGACCCTGGCTGGGCTTAACAACAGAAGACCTAGCCCACCTTTTCAATTTATTGAAAGGGGGAGAGGAGCTGAGTTCTCCTAGGGTCCTAACCCAAGAGGCCAAGCCAGCTCTGGAGAAAGCTCAAGAGGCAATGTCAACAAAACAAGCTCATTGCTGCCTGCCCGACTTGCGGTTTACTGTTTTAGGAAGACTGCCACACCTCCATGGCCTGATTTTCTGGTGGGAACAGGGCCAGAGGGATCCACTCTTGATCATAGAGTGGGTATTCCTCAGTCACCAGCAGTCCAAAAGTATCACCAGGACCACAAGAGTTAATGGCTCAATTGATCTGGAAGGCCAGGGCAAGACCATGAGAACTGGTGGGGTGTGACTTTGCATGTGTCCATCTACCACTTACCCTAACATCAGGTAAGCTGACAAAAGTGGTTCTGGGGCAGTTACTTAGGGAAAATGAGACACTCCAATTTGCTCTAGATAGACACCCAGGACAAATTTCAATTCATAGTCCTGGACATAAGTTATTTAATTCAGCATTCCAATTAGTCCCCAAGGAAAAACGAAGTCAGAGGCCACTCAGTGCTGTGACAGTTTTCACAGATGCGTCCAGAGCATCCCACAAGTCAGTGATGACCTGGAAGGATCCTCAGACTCAGAAATGGGAGACAGATGTTAAAGAGGTTGAGGGCTCCCCTCAAATTATTGAGTTAGATGCAGTCATCAGAGCCTTCAAGATGTTTTCTGAACCTTTTAATCTAGTCACCAATTCAGCTTATGTAGCAGGGGTAGTATCTAGAGCCAAGAATGCTGTTCTAAAGGAGGTCTCTAATCCTAACCTCTTTAGTTTACTCTCAAAATTAGTTTATCTTGTTTCCCACTGAGAGCAACCTTTCTATGTGATGCATGTGAGGTCACACACTGACCTGCCGGGTTTCATCATGGAGGGGAACAGAACAGCACACACCCTGGCCGCCCCAGATGAGATGGTCAACCCGCCAGACATCTTTCAGCAGGCAAAGTTGAGCCATCAACAATTCCATCAGAATGTACCTGGCCTGGTACACCCATTCCATCTAAAGCAGGACCAAGCCAAGGCCATTGTAGCTGCATGTCCCAGTTGCCGAAGGTATGCAGTACCAACCTTGAGTAAATTCAAGAGGCCTCAACAGCTGTGAGGTGTGGCAGATGGACATGACTCACATCCTGCAGGTCGGCAGGCTGAAGTATGTCCACGTTTTGGTACATACTTTCTCTGGAGTGGTCTGTGCTTCTGCCCACACAGGGGAGAAAACCACAGATGCCCAAAAACATCTAGTGCAAGGCTTCTCTGTGTTGGGGATCCCTAAAGAGATTAAAATAGATAATGGTCCCACATATACCTCCAAGGCCCTCCAGGAGTTCCTGCAGAAATGGGGAGTAAACCATAAAACGGGCATCCCGTACTCCCTCACAGGTTTGCCCATCATTGAGCAAACACATTGGTAGCTCAAGAGAGTCCTAGAGCAGCAGCAGAGCAATACCAGCAGAAACCCACCACAGATTAAGCTCTGTAAGGCACTGTTTACCATAAATTTTTTAAACTGCTCCTTTGAGCACCTTGAACCCACCTGTTGTCTGGCATTTCAGCAGTAACACACAGCTGAAATCAAGAGAACACCCCCCAGTTTTAATAAAGAGTCCTGAGATAGCAAAAGTAGAGGGCCCATTTGAGTTAATCACTTAGGATATGCTTGTGTGTCCATGGCCTCCAGGTTGAGATGGATCCCTCAAAAGTGGGTCAAACCGCACATCCCCAAGCCCATTTCTTGATCGGGCCAGTCCACCAAAGATGTAGCTGTGGCTTCCCTCCGCAGCCACCAGCACCAAGGAACTGGAGAACCCAATGTCCTAATTGATGATGTCAGAGTATCCCCAACTGTTCCTTTTCCCAGTGGTATGTCAGATGTTTTTAGTTAATGTTTACCATGTCTCTGATTTCCTGATTCAAGTGGTCTCAGTGGTCTACTAGATGACGGGGAGATAACCAGGAAAGCAACCTTGCAAAATCATGCTGCCATTGACTTCCTGCTTCTTGCATGTGGCCATGGGTGTGAAGACTTTGAATGGCTCTGTTGCTTTAACTTAATATCCAAAAGCAAAAGCGTCCACACTTCCTCAATAAGATGCAAGAGCACCTCAGAGACATCAAACAAGAAACCAAGGACTGGCTGAGTTCCATCTTTAAAGGATGGGGACTAACGGGATGGATAGCTTCTATTGTCAGGACCATTCTGTTGATTTTCTCAGTTCTATTTCTTATTCTAATTGCCTTTTCCATTTTAAAGAGAATTGTCTTAATTGTCTTAATCGTCTCTCCCACCACCGAGGTCAGTCATGTAGCAGTATCCACACAGCAGTCCTGGTGGAGAAATATGTACCCCCAATCAGAATCTCTTCCTCAATGTCAAAACTCTCCTTAAACAGTAAACAGAGATCTGTTGTAGTGTGTTTCTTGTTAATGGGATGTTCTGTTACTGCCCACATTGATGGTTTGGTCCAAATGAGACCCTCCCACCCCATGTTGTCAATCTACCCTGAGTGTCCTGTCAATCCTACCCTAGGCCCACCACATGCTTGGAACTCCACTTTGGAAATCCCCTAGACTTCAACACTTGATTAGTCCATGTGACCCCATTTCCCTTCCCCCCCCCCCCTCCCTTATTGGATGATGATTTTGTGAACCCTGCCTTTTATCCTCCCCAGGATATCTCTGATTAGCTGATGCTTTGTACCCTCCCTTTGAAACGCCTCCATACTTCAGCTGCTGCACTTCCACATTTTATGTCTTTCCCCCAAATTCCCCAGAGCAATAAACCCTCTATTATCCCATGCAAAAGATCTCCCTCTCATCCTTGCCTCCTCAGAGCGCAGATTGACAGCCAAAAAGCCATAGAGCAAATGTTCTAGTTGCACCTCGGGTCTTCCTACTCCTGGGGTGTCACCCAACCCTGGAGTGGGCCTAGGTGATAGAGTCAGATAAGCTCCGGCCCGATGCAATAACCTGCTATCATGGAGTAACACTACAATAGTATCCTGACAGTCACTGTCTGTAGGATATGCTGAAGTTAAATAACTGATGTCAATTCCATGCACTCCCAATATGAAATTCACTGAGGAAGAAAAAAACTCTTGGTGCCTTTATCATGAACCTGTTAAGCTGATGTGATAATCTTAAGGCACAATTTCAATATATTTCCTTATATTTTTTCCTGACTTAGTGGATGCCTAGTCTTCCTAAGGATTCTGAGAACCACTTGAATTACTTTTATTCTTTTGATGACAATTTCTAATGCTCATGCCTAAAAACAAATCAAGGTAAAAGGTACCCTTGCAGCTGGTGGGGAGCTCAGGTGATGACATTTGAGTTACACTCATTGGGTTTTTGACCAGAGAGGAACTTGTAGAAGTACTCACTGGCAGTGGATTACTTTGGTTACACCAAGGTAGAGTACTCCAGGGTTTGGTACTAGTATACTCTGGTACCAAAAGTACTTTGTGCCAGGAAACATTGCACCTCACACTTCTGGAGACCCCAAGTTTACAGAAGCCCCTCATTTTATACTGAGGTGTTCTGGTCCAGCACAAATCTGGGGGGTTACTGCTTCTATTGACAATGCCACACCTAGAGAGAGAGAAATTATCTGTGTATAGAGTTTCACTTTTGTTGTTCTAAAAGGACAAATTCACAGCACCCTGACAGCTCCATTCAAATTCTCAATGAAAATTTTAGTGTCCAGTGCCTGCAGTTGTATCTCTCTATTAGTGTCCACCAAGAACATCCAAACATGGGGCTGTCTAAGGTCACTGACCCTTAATTCATAGGACAGCATAACACACAGAAAAACCCAACAAAAAAACAAACAACCAAATAAAATTGTGTGACTGAAAAAAACACGAGTGTTGATAGTAGAGAGGCTTAGAGTACAATTTCAATACAGTTTCTGTCTCTGCAGACTCCTTTTTAAAATGCCTGAAAAAATTATCCATGCTATTGGAACATGCTGATAACTGAAGGACATTAAAAGGTCACAGTTATGGAGGCCAGTGAGCCAGACAACAATATGCCCACTCTCCCCTGGAGAGAAAGCCCTTAGGCTTCAGCTTGACACACTTCCCCTGAGGGAGAAACTGTAGCTAATAGCTTTTCAGTTGTGGTGAGCCAAAAAGGTTACCCCAAACATGCCTTTACTCTATATGTACATTGTTTCTACCCCATTGGCCCTCCCCCCTTGCTCTGCCTTTGAGCCCTCAGATTATTGGCCCTGATGCCCTACCCCACCCCCTGTCTTTCCTATATAAACCCCTGCTCATGCTAACTCCCCAGTTCTTCGTCCCTGGAGCCCTCCGAGGAAGGAGCTGAATAAAGGCTGTCTGCAGAACTCCACACAAGGACCCCATCTCTTTCTTTCCATGTCACCTGAAGAGCTGCAATCACTCAACAGCCCTTTTTAGGGCTAAGAGCTGAAATCATAGACACACACTGATTCTGAAACCAGACTTTGAGCCAAACTGTTTTACATCAGGGAAGACTTACACCCCATATATTCTGAGAAGTCTGCATTGACAGCAAATAGTGTTTTATTTTGAATAATTACTCGTTCTTGGCTAAGATGATTGTGGTTCAAGTCTAGCAGCACATCAAATCCTAATCCTATATAATTTTGGTGCTATGATTTTCTTTTGTAATTAATTTTGATTTGCTTTTGTAATTCATCTTGAATGGTCTCCATATCATTACATGATTTGTTTTTTCAATTGTTTATAACTCAGTTGAGTACAACACCCATAATTTGAGAAGTGGATGAATTTCAAGAGCCTGTCTCAGAACAGCACTGAGGTACATGAGCCTACACCCTCAACTGTACAAAATAAGTCTGCATTAAACAATTTCTTTACTAAGAATCTAGTCCCTAGTTCGCTATGACAGAGAAAAAAATTAAATACAATTATTTCTACTTCACTTTATTTATAATTTCTGTCTTAAATAATTATTATAATATCGATTCTATCTTCAGTTATTTTTATAACTCTCATACTTCTTTCTCTAGGATTAGACTATGTAAAAGTTACAAGGATGAAAACTACGACTTTTCAGGAAAAGCAAGTCAAATAAGTGATGTCTGAGGGGGAAGAATTTCTTTAGGATTACTTCTTTTTCTTTCTCCCACAAGGTAGGTACCCCACAGTATCTTTGGTATTTCTTTTCAAAGTACTTCTACATTGTTTCAGAAGTCTTTTTGGACTGTCTGCTCTTCAGTCTTGATGACGGACATCATCATCATCTCCTGCAGCACTGCAGTTTCTGCAGATGGTCTCAGTTTTGCTTTTTCCAGTCACAGAGTTGCTCTCACATCATTGCTTGGCAGGTCTTGTTCTCCAGATCAGCTCTTCTCTCATGCTCCCAACAGAACATCTCAATGTTGAACTCAAAGATGGAACCACAGTATGAGTAAAAACTTTGGGAAATAAAGTCAAGGGAGTAGATCAAACCCACAAAAGCAGATGTGAACATAATAGAATTAATTTCATTTATTCTTGGAATAAAATAAAACAAATATAAATTATTTATAATTTAATCCTGGGTTTCATATTATAAGAACATAACAGTAAATGCATTTTGTAAATAAACCAAATATGCTTTTTATCAAGAATAATAAGAGGAATTAAGAGACTGTACCAAAGCTGCATTCATTTCACTTTCTTCTTTTCACCAGCTTTAGTTTTAGTTTGATTATTACACTCCCTCATGCTTCTTAATGAAAATCAAGTTTATCAGTCCTGATGCAGTGTTGGAAGAAAGCTTTTTCAATAACAAAAAGATTCTCACAGGATATAAGTGCATTATTTTTAGGTGTCTATTATATCAAGTGTAGAACATACATGAATGTAAAAGTAATTTTTATGAGGGACATTGACAGAGTTGGACTGAAACTGGACTGGAAATTTTGTTCCTTCAGTCTGTGTATTTTGATTTGATGTTGTGAAAAAAAGGTAGCTTAATACAGGAAGAACTTTGGTCATCGACCTGAGTATGTCGCAGATTAATCACCAGACTAGAAAAAACAGAGGGAAAGAAAAATGTAAACATTTAGTGGAACAATTATCATTACTAAACAATTATCTAATTACCAAAAAAAAAAAAATTGACCCAGTATTTGCATTTGTGTGATTGGAACATTATATTCTGACTCTCCTCCACTTGTTACACAAAGCAGAAGGAAAATAAGATTTATGTAAGCAGGTTGTCCCCAGATGTACTAATTTGTCTTGATAGGACATTTGTGGTTGGGTTGTTTTCCTCCTTGGACTGAGATTGATGACAGAAAGGCAGTTTTCTCTTGTTCGGACTTGATTGTTTATTCTTCTTTTATCTGCATTACATACCTACAAGGTACAAGGAGCTACATGCACTAAGATAGAAAGGTGCAAAATGGATAACAACAATATTCTTCGAGGTTTTTTATATGTTCATTTACCCAATTAACAAATGCCAAGTAAATTATTTTTCTTAGTGACCCAATGACCTGTGTGCTGCACTGCGGCGTTCTCTATCCAATCACTTACTACTACCCAAAAACCTCTAGAAGAAGAAGAAGAAAGAAGAAGGAAAAGAGACAATGCCTTAATTCCTCCATCTTGCCTCTTATTTCCTAAACTAGCTTAAACCTTTAACTTTCTCACCCAGTGACTTAAGAAAACTCTCTAATTTACACACTTGCACTTTTAGTTTTTCTATTTAACTTTAACAGGTGTTTTCACGGTGTTATATGAAATTCAGTGTTTTCTTGGGTGTCAGAGCCAGGTATCAAAGATAAGGGCACACTCTCTGTGACTCTGACTCCAACACTAATTATAATCTATGTTTCCCATTTAGAAGAAAATGTGATGAGAACAGTCTTGACTTGTAACTCCCACTTGATTTTGGACCACATTTTCTAAGCATTTTAAAATATGGAGCAAGCTGGAATGTAACAGTTTATTGTTACTGCTATTGGTTATGCAGAAAAGGTCTGACATAAAGGAAAATAAATAAGGCTTTATTAAGCAGCATAATAACTGCACAATTAAGCACCTTATTCTACTGGTGGCATAATGACACTGTTGCTACTAAAATTAACAGCCTGTGAGTTTATCAAAACTAATTAAGTCAGCTGAAAGACTTCTGTAGCCTTTCCAAATAGTCTGTTCCAAACTTAACCAAATTACTTTTCTATCCTGATACAGAATACTTTCTTCATCACCCTCAACTGGTTTTACTTTGTTTTCTAAAATCAGATTATGATTTAAAAAAAAATGGTGTATTTTCTCAAACATGCAGTATTTTTAGAAGCAGCCTTTAATGATTAACAACTTTTCAAGGGAAAAAGAAATAATTGATAAGCAAGTATTTTCATAATTGTCACTAAATATTAGGCACTTCTTATTCCATATGCTGGCAATGCTGTCAGGGAAGACTGTGATGTGCTTTTGTTTTAGTATTCAATCATAATCAACAATTCCTGAAACAGTAGTAGTTCTAAACGGCCCCAAGGCCCCATAAAACAAGAACTGCTGGGTTTGTGACCTTGATCTTTAGAAAAGGTAAAATGTTTTAAGACCGGATCTGAATATTACCAAGATGCTATTTAAGAGTTTTAGGAATTTCAAATACAATGTGTATTAATTTTGATAAAAGACACTTTATTGCTATATCCCTAATTAGGTGTAATTTGCTCTAGTTTTCAGTACACAGCTACTAAAAACAAGATAAATGCTGCAGGAAATGTGATATGACCTTTTCATTATTGCTTTGTCAGGACATCTGTCAAGGGACTTCTGCTCTATTCCAAAGCAGACACTGCAATGAACTGGAGTACAGAACAGCTTGTTCTTGGTAGGGTGCCAGATTGTGCTCCCAAGTAAGATTCATAATGTACTACAGTCAATAAGATAACAAGGTACAAGGTACAAAATAACTTCAGTTTATCTTTTGAAGTAGGAAAGATCAACAATTCATTGCACATTAAAAAGGAAGATACGAAAAGACAAAAAAAAAACCAACAAATTTTCCACAGCCATGCTAATGTTATCTATGATTATACTCTACAATTTCTATTATGCAAATCCATTTCTGAAATTTTTTTAGTAACAAATTTTATAACATCAAGGATGTGAAATGGTGGCTCAAGATACACAGAAAAAAGAATACACATGACAGTTTTCTCACAAAAGGAAAAAAATAGGTTGGATTTATCAAATTCTGGCGAGTATAATGGTTATTGAAGGAAGCTGCTCAAACTAGGCTGTCTTCTCAGGTTAAAATCTATTGTTTTAGTGATAAAAAACTGAGCCAACATTGCAAAAATTAATAACCTTTTTCTAATGCCTGTTCTATAGTAAAGAAAAGAGTGACAAGCAGAGCCTGTTTCAGTATGCTTACATTTTCTGGCCTCTTCATCTTACCCCTAAAAGAATTGCAGAGCAATAAAAGTACAAGATACATGTCAGTTGTATTGACAGCCCTGTCTATTGGGAATGTTTTAGAAGCTTGTTAATCAAGACCATCACAGGTATAGAACAAGCTGAAACTTTACAGTAATTGCCTGCTGCAACAATACATTTGCCACGCATGAGTGCCATGGCAGCTGCAGGCACCCCGTCAGCTCCTGGGGGAGCAGCTCCTGTTAGAAATTGTGGTGTTCCAGCTTTATGCACCTTGTCCCCATCTAAAACCTGTAAATCCACTAAACCTTCTGGGGGCAAAGACACCACGGTCACCCACACACACCCAGGGCTGAGTCCCCAGTTGCTGCACCTCTGCTGACAGTGTTGGTGAGGTGACTTCTGTCAGTGCAACACTCAGGAGAGGGAGTGTCCACATGGTGGAAGTCTAGAACATTTGAGGAGTGGTTTTAAAGCTTTTAGGGAATCGTAGGTCTTGGTTAACATTTTGTGCAGGCTACTGTAGCAATCAGGAATGACTGGCTCACTGACGGTTAAATTAATAAATCATGAAGCTTATCCAAACCTTACTTCTTCTAAGCCACGAGTTAAGCATTTTTCCCCTCTGACAGCCTATCTCTGATTTTCATTTTATACAAAGCTTTGCTCTGTGTATATGCCCAGAAAAGCCAGATAACACAGCAGAGTGTAAAAGAAAGATACCTATACTGTATCTCCATACTACAGGTATTGATCCTGGATTGGATCAGTAGATTTTCAAGAGCTCCTTAGAGCACTTAGGTTCTAAGCAAAGCAGCTTCTGACACTATTTATAGTTATGGTAAATACATTACTACCTTCAGAGGACAAAATAGAGATCTAAGTTCACCCACAGGGAGGAAGTAAAAGAGATTTATTTCTGTAAAAATTATTTAGACTGCCAAAAAAAGACCTTTACACTGATACAAACTGTTAGTGTCCGAACTTACGCAGATTAATAAAAGATGGCATTTGGAATATCCTGACAAAATCAGGTGCAATAAGTGCTGGTGCCACAGTTGTGGTCTATTGTTCAGCAATGGTACTCTTCCAGTGAAGACTTTACATTTAACTGGCAGGAATCCTCAAATCTAAGAAAAAAGTAACAGAGCTGAGGTGCAATCTTCTGGATGTAAATAATATAGGTGAGTCATAATCATCCTTTAGATCTTGCAATATACCCACGTGCACAATAATTCCCATTCCTCTTACCACTGTTAATGTCCCTCTCTTGACGATGCAGAAGAGGGTTTTCTCTTTTAACCTTAATTGTATTTTAAATAAAAGAACTATAAACATGAAGTGTTTATAATAACACTTAAAGAAAACTTTGGAAATAGGATAGGTTCAAGAGGAATTATTAATAATTAATTATAAGTAAATTAATAATTAGTAATAAGTAAATTTAATTAAAATACATAAATTCTACCAAATATTTTTTGTAACAATGTAGGAGTCACTAAATTTGAATTTGTAAAATATTTTATAGCTAGTGTTTCATCAGTTCATGTGTAGTAAGTTGCATGTGATTTTCTTTAATCTTTTTCCCTGAAGTTATTAAAACGTTCCATCAAATCTGGACAGCTTTTGATTACTTTCTAGAGAGGAATAAGTAACTTACATTAGCCAGTGGCTATAAATTTCATCTGAAAGAACTATGTACAGATAAAAGTTCACACAAAATAAAAACATTTAAATTTAAGGGAGACTCAGTCATGAAATGAACTTGGAATAGAAAGCGTCTGCACAGTCTTTGGTAGTTGTCTTTTACATTATGTCACAAGAACTTTCTCAATGACACTCTTATCACCAACATCATCCCCTGTAAACACTAATCTCTTGCCATGGAATCTGAATATACAACAAACCAATGGAGACGAAACAGATCTCAAGCTAAATATTTGCTTTAGGATATCACTAATCACTGAAGGACCCTATAGACTGATATTACTTTTAATTAGGTGTCACTTAAGAAGTTCCTCCAAGTTTGGAACTAATACTCTGACAAGTGACTTTCTCACTAGAAATAAATTGAATTATTGTCATATTTGCAGATATATAAAGATTGAGACAAAGGTTAATGAAGTGGAATAATCATGACAAAAAGCCATCTCTACTTGATGGTAAACCAGGCACAAGTAGAAAACATTAATCTTTGTTTTTGACTAAATATAGAGTTTTATACAGAATAAAAGTAATAGTTCATGTTCTTCAGGGACAGGAAAGGGTACTGGGAAGAAATAACATCAGAGAGAGCCCTGGGAATCCAGAGCCCAAGCTGACAATAATGGTGCAGTAGAAGGTGTTAAGCAGAAGTTTTGCTGCACACTGAAAAGATAGAACATCTACTTTGTGTCCCTATTTGCCATGATAAAATTGCTAGTGGAATAGTGGTCAAGGTCTGCAGTGAAAAAAAGTGTTGCAGAAACTGGGAGGTTTCTACTGAAAATGTCACTTAAGGTTTGGAAAACCTGCAAGACTGAAATATTTGGGTCTATTTATTTTACTCAAGAAAGATGAAAGACAAACCTAATGGTAACAATAATAATGTATAAATAACAACATGGAGAATAAAAGGGTGAAGAAGTTCAACTTCCAGACGTTCTTACTTTATGCTCCTTAAACTTAACATACAACATTTTGGTTTTCTCCTTTTTTATAGGACAAGGGGGAGCAATCAATTAACACCGATATTGCAGTTCATCCCTTGACCATTTGCCATAACTTCTCTGATCCTGTCAATAATCATACATATATTACTGCAGTATGTCTTTATCATGGGGATTTCAATTGCTTTCCCACAGTAAGTGCAAACAAAACTATTTTTTAAAAATGTGCTTATTTCTATAAGCCAAATTGAACATAATCATATTCAGAATAACACTCATTACATACAGAGAAGTTCGTAATTTATATATTTATGTATAAATATATTACATATGGCTGCCTGATTTCAAGGATTTATAGGTTTTATTTAGATTTAGAGACATTGTAATTCTGCTGCACACAAGGAAAAACAGCCATCACAAAAACATGGTCTAAGATTACTTGGAATAGTAAAAACATGTCACAAGTTATTGATCAATTTGAGCCCATCCTAATTATCATGAGCAAAACTGGTGTGAACAATGTAGTCTCAGCTGTAAGCAGACTCATTGAAAAGTATCACTATCAGTAAACTATTGGAGTTTCAAACACCTGTTATTTAGGAAAACTTTTTGGTCAAACAGTGAAGAAACAAAACTGAATCCCCTTTGCCCCCCCAAAAAATCCCAAAAAACAGACCCTCCCCACACCAAAATTCTGATACAAAATAATTTTATCATAAATATCAATAACTGAACTGTTTAAACTGCTTTTTAAAAGCTGATAAATATCTCTGAGAGTTTTTGATACTCTTTTTTGGATATATTCCCTAAAATTGAGTAGTCATGCATGGGCCAGAGCTAATCTGGCTCTATCACTTTGGCCCGTGCCAGGAGTGGGTCATACCCCAGGAGCAGGATGACCCAAGGTGCCACTAGAGCACTTACTCTACAGCTTTTTGGCTGTCAGTCTGGGCTCTGGGGAGGCTAGGATGAGAGGGAGATCTTTTGCATGGGATAATAGAGGATTTATTGCTCTGGGGAATTTGGGGGAAAAAGACAGAAAATGTGAATGTGCAACAGCTGAAATATGGAGGTGGTTCAAAGCTGATTAGCATCAGCTAATTGGAGATATCCTGGGGAGGGGTGAAAGGCAGGGTTCATAAAATCATCATCCAATGAGGGAGGTAGGGGGGAAAATTGGGTCACATGGACTAGTCAAACATGGAAATTTAGTGGAATTCCAAGCATGTGGTGGGCTTAAGACAGTATTGACAACATGGGGTGGGAGGGACTAACTTGGACCAAACCATCAACTTGGGCAATAACAGAACATACAATTAACAAGAAAGACACTGCAACACCCCAGCCTCAGAACTTTCATGTGAACAAATTCAGAACACAGAAGAAGAGAATGTATCTGTAAGAGAATTGCCACGATGATCCTAAGGAGAAAAAAACATTGCAATAAGCTGGGCCCTGGTATATGCTTATTGCACACTTCTAGATACTATAGAGCAGCAAATAGAGGCAGAGGGGCAGGGAGATAAATCAGCAACTATCCCAGTCACTCTGGCTGTGGCTAAGCCAGCAGCTGGACTGGGCCAGGAGTTAAACCAGGTAGTGAGCCTAAGCCCCTGCCAGTCGCCACAGGAAGGAAGCACACAAGCAAGACCAATCAGCCACCGCTAGATGATAATGATCCGGGGGAAGGACCCTCAATGACAGTTCATGACACAAAATCAGAAGTCAAAGCAACTAATATAAAATCAGAAGTCAGAGCAACTGACACAAAATCAGAAGTCACTATTGATTCCTTTTCCCTTAAGGACCTTCGTAGCCTAAGAAAGAATTACACTTGATGACCTGATGAATCTATAATTAGTTAATTAGTCCATCTTTGGGTCGCTTCAGGCCAGGCTACAATTCTGGACGGTACTGAAGCAAGGCATTTGGGATCCCTGTCACATGATCCAGTTATCAACCAAGGAATGATGAGGGGGGCTAATCCTCACAGTCTCTGGGCATGGGTCCTAGGAAGTGTGGCACAAAGATATCTATGTGCAGACGTTCTCCATATACAGCAAATCTAGTGGATGACCATAGGACAAGAGATTGAACGCTTGAGAGAAATGGCAGTGGCAGAGATTGTCTTCTCAGATGACCTAAACACTAGGAACCCAGACTTGGTACCATGTACATCTGTGATGTGGCGAAAACTTGTACAACTTGGGCCACAAGAATACACTTCTGCTTTAGCAATAATGAAACAGGATGATAGGGAGGAGACCGTGCTGGATATGGTGAAGAAACTCAGAGCATATGCAGATGCCGTGCATGGCCCCACACATGCAAGAATCACAGCTGTGGAAACACATCTGAAGAAATTAGAAGACAAGATGGAGGAGAATCACAAGAAACTCAGGGAGGAGATTAAAGAGGGCTTTTTCCAAATCTTGGCAATACAGATCAGAAGTTCTGGTACCAAACACAGATGTCCCCCAGACAGGAAGAGAAAGTACACCACATGAGCTGAGCTGTGGTTCTTCCTGTGTGACTGTGGAGAAAACATGAGGAAATGGGATGGAAAATCTACTGCTGCTCTGGCACAACAGGCACTTGAATTGGAAGACAGGAAGACTCAGGCAGGAAGTTCCACCAAGAAGAAAGCAGCTCCAGTAGCCTGTAGCCGAACTGCCAGGTATGATGATGATGACAACATGTCAGATCCCCTTGAAGGAACCTCCAAGACATATGCCCAGGGAAAGAAGGATAACAAGGCTTAGAGTGGCCTTGTGTCTTTTGGACTGTGTGGATTCATTGGCCTGGCACGCCAGAACCACAAAAATATGAGGCTTTGGTTGACACTGGTGCGCAGTGCACACTAATCCCATCAAGACATGTGGGGGCAGAACCTGTTTCTATTGCTGGCATGACAGAGGGATCACAGGATTTTACTTTGGTGGAAGCAGATGTGAGCCTGACTGGAAACGAGTGGAAGAAACACCCTATTGTGACTGGTCCAGAGGCCCCATGCATTTTGGGCATAGACTTCCTCCAAACTGGGTATTTCAAAGACCCAAAAGGACTCAGATGGGCATTTGGGATAGTGGCTGTAGAGACAGAGTTCAAGCAATTGAACGACTTGCCTGGACTAACAGAGAACCCAACTACAGTAAGACTTCTGAAAATGGAAGAGCAACAAGTACCAATTGCCACTTCAACAGTGCACCACTGGCAGTACAGAAAAACTTGAGATGCTGTGATTCCCATCCATAAGATGATCCATGAGCTAGAGAGTCAAGGTGTGGTCAACAAAGCCCACTCACCCTTCAACAATCCCATTTGGCGTCGGCACATATCTGAAGGAGAATGGAGACTAACTGTGGACTATCATGCATTAAATGAAGTGACTCCACCACTTAGTGCTGCCGTGCCGGACATGCTGGAGCTCCAATACGAGCTGGAGTCCAAGGCAGCGAAGTGGTATGCCACTATTGACATTGCTAACACGTTTTTCTCCATTCCTCTGGCAGCAGAATGCAGGCCTCAGTTTGCTTTCATCTGGAAGGGCATGCAGTACACCTGGAACCGACTGTCCCAGCGGTAGAAGCACAGCCCCACCATCTGCCATGGACTGATCCAGGCTGCCCTGAAAAAGGGTGAGGCTCCAGAACATCTCCAGTACATCAATGACATTATTGTGTCGGGGAACACAGCAGCAGCGGTATTTGAGAGAGAAAATCACTCAGATTTTCCTGAAAGCCGGTTTCGCCATCAAGAAGAGCAAAGTCAAAGGACCTGCTTGAGAGATCCAGTTCCTGGGGGTAAATGGCAAGATCGACGGTGTCAGATTCCCACTGAGGTCATCAGTAAGGTCACAGCAATGTCTGCACCAACTAACAAGAAGGAAACACAAGCTTTCCTTGGCGCCAAAAGGTTTTGGAGGGTGCACATTCCTGAGTACAGCCAGATTGTGAGCCCTCTCTACCTGGTCACCCACAAGGAGAACACTTTCCAGTGGGGCCCTGAACAGCAACAAGCCTTTGCCCAGATCAAGCAGGAGATTGCTTATGCAGTAGCCCTTTGCCCATTTAGGACAGGACCAGACGTGAAGAACATGCTCTACTCTGCAGCTGGGAGCCATGGTCTGTTGCATTCCGGGGCTGCAGGATCATGTACAGGTAGGCTACAGTTACCAGTGGCTGACATGGGACTCCAACAAGATGGGTTTCTGCTCAGGAAATAATTTATTCAACACAGGAACAGATCCAGAGACAGAGAGCACCGAACAGAGGCAGGGTGATGGTTTTTTGGGACAGAACCAGGGTGCAGTTTAAGGTCGAGGACTAATAGGGACAGAGCAAGGGAGAAACCCCAGGGGCTCAAACCCCATCAGAACCCCTGGGCTACCATCCCATGAGGGTCTGGGGTGGAGCAATTCTTCCTGGGCTCACAGGGCCCATTCCCCAAGCCAGAGGAATGGAATTCAGACTTCCCAGGCTTTAAAGCCATGCCTCTCACTTTAACAATGAAACAAAATCTTTGCCTCCCTGGGCAAGGGGCACCTCACAACTGCCTTTTTTTTGATTAAAATTTGATTAGGAGCTTAGAATGTTTCTAAAACTTACACCATAAACACCAACACCTGCCTCTCTCCACAAAGCACCTGCCTTGCTTTGTGGGATACCAATGGGCGGGGGCACTTCACAATGGTCTGTCTTGGAGCCTTTAGCAGAAAGTGCCTGGGGAGACTCAAGGCCAACCACCGGGACTCTGGAGCCAAAGCTACAGAGGGTCTGAAGCCAACTACACTCCCACAGAGAAGGAAATTTTAGCGGCCTATGAAGGAGTTCAAACTGCCTCAGAGGTGATTGGCATGGAAGCACAACTCCTCCTGGCACCCCGACTACTGGTGCTGGGGTGGATGTTCAAAGGAAAGGTTCCTGTTACCCACCATGCCACAGACACCACATGGAGCAAGTGGATTGCTCTCATCACACGGCATGCCCATACTGGAAATCCGAATTGCCCTGGGATTTTGCAGATAATTACAAATTTGCCTGAATATGAAAACTTTGGTCTCACTGATGGAGCAGGAACAAGTGACACGGGCTGAAGAAGCTCCACCATACAACCAACCGCCAGCAGAAGAAACACACTACACTCTTTTTACTGATGGTTCTTGTTGCATCGTAGGGATGAAACAGAAGTGGAAAGCTAGGGAACATCATATTGAATGGATGTACCATATCCCCTACCATGCACCAGCTGCAGGTTAAGTGGAGAGGTACGATGGACTGTTAAAAACCACCTTGAAAGCATTGGGTGGGGCATCTTGCAAAAACTGAGAGCAGCATCTAGCAAAGGCCACCTGATTAGTTAACGCCCAAGGTTCCACCAACCAAGCAGGCCCTGCCCAGTCTGAGATCCTGCATACAGTAGACAAAGTCCCAGTAGCACATGTCAGAGGCTTGTTAGGGAACACAGTTTGGATCAATTCTGCCTCAAGTACAGACAAACCCATCTATGGGGTTGTCATGTCATTTGGTGTAATGTTTATTAATTTACAAACAGGCTGGAAAAACCCCAAAATGATTGTGTGGAGCATTTAAACATTACCACTGATTTTAATGATTAGAATAGAAGTTACATGTCAAGAGACTTCCTTACCTCTCACGGTGCTCTTTCCCCCTTTATGAGATTATATGGTAATTTTCTGGGGTTCATGGAGATAGGGCTTTCCGCTTAAGGTTTTGTTATATGTAGATGCCCATTTTTTCAAGCTGCTGAAGGAGGTTAGAAGGGATTTCCTCACTGAAGAGCCTCCATCAACTATCACATACATTTTACAGGTGACTTTATGGCCAGAGTGACCTGACAATGGGTCCTCAATCCCAGTTCTTACATTTTGGAATAACTACATGTTCAGTGAAACTGCTTTAAGTCAGTGACCAGGGATTATTAGCTTTATAACAGAAACCCTTAGGAACTGAAGTTCAGGACAGAATAATGGAAGCAATGACCAGCTTTCTGCTGAAGTTCCACAGATGTTTTCAGCTTTGCATATATACACAGAGTCCATGAATTTGAATGGTTTGTGACTGTAATTCCACAGATAACCTCACAGCTCCATTGCATAATTATGCCTATTTCCATAATCAACCAAAGCTTTTATAAATACATTGCATTTCAGAGAAATTTCATAGAATGGTTTCAGTTGGAGGGGGACCTTAAAGATCATTTCATTCTAACCTCCCTTCATGGGCAGGGAGACCTTCCACTAGACCAGTTTGCTCAGGGCCTCATCCAAGGAGCCCTCAATCTCATCCTTATTTTGCATTAAAAAAAGGACACATAGAATGCTTTTACATGATTAGCTAAAATCCATCCTTAAGGGAAACCTCTCTGCCACTGTTTTGTAAATCCTGCCTGGAATTAGTATTTGTTGTAAAAGACCCTTCTTGCTTTAAGAACCTGGCATTAGGACAATGTGTCTTCCATTACGATGACAAGTACCTATAAAACACAAATCCCACAGTTTAGGCTTGAGAGCCTAAACTGTTAAAAGTGGTCTAGTGTCAGACACTCATTTCTGGAAGGCTGGATTAAGAATTGGAAAAGATGTTTTTATTAGAGCACTGAGCTGGTACATTAATGTGTATCTGCACGTCAGGAATACAAAGTGTACTGAAAGGCCTACCTTTTCTATTGCATATGACAACTACAGAGATTCCTTTTTACACTGAGACACTGATGTTTGCTACTTTGAAATGGCATGTTTTTCTCAACAAATCCCACTGGATTAATCCTTCTTTTCCAAAAAAAAAAAAAAGAAAAAGCAGTACATCAAAATTATGTTATCTGACAGTGAAGGGAAAGAAAATCTCCCATTTGGCTGTTTTTCCTAATCTGTCTTTCTGGATGTTTTTCTGGATTTGCCTCTCCTCTCACTTGCATGCTTGTGAATCAGTACTGTCTCAGAATCAATGATACTACAGCACTCTAAATTTAATGTAAGAAGAGTTTCCAGGCTTATGTGTTTATTCGTAGACATTAATATGGAAGATACTGAAAATTTCTAAATACTTAGTTCTTAATGCATTAATGCATTATTGCACTGGCCTCTGACTTTTAAGATTTAGTAGTATTTCTTAAGAACTGTTTTTAGAGAGATTCTATCAGTCTGTGCTTTTTAAATTGATCTATTCATACTTGAAAAAGGCTTAAAGATCCTAATTGATTTAAGTAACTGTACAAAAATATTCTTTTTTTCCCCTAAACTCTATTAGAGGTGCTGCAACAATAAGGTCGTAAATGTGCATCTGATGAGGAGGTAACCTGAACCTGACCTATGCTATTTTCCCAAAGCTAAGGGTTCATGATAATTATTTTTATTTTATTAGCAAACCTATATTGGAGAACTGAATTTTGAGTATTCAGAGTTCTGAATCTTTGTGATTATAGAAATGAAACAGATAACAGGTATTTCTACCAGTGGCCAAGTAGCAATGACACAGGTAGAGGATGAACAAGATGAACTGCCCCTACAGCCACTTACAATTTCTACATTTTCAAGGTTATTTTGCAAGCAACAGCTTCCTCCTCCCCACTCCCCCCTAAAAAACCCTTTTAAAAGGAAAATAACTCTCTCCTTTATGTATCATATTTATTTGTGTCTATAAATTATGCCCAGATGTAAATGGACATTTGTCTCACTGTATTAAGAATGGCGACAGTGACGACACAGACTCTCAAGCTGAGTTGCAAAGAGAGTGAGTTTTACTCTTCCAGATCTTCTTTTATAGACAGTTCCGAGAAGGTCCGAAAAGGTAAAGCTTTCATGGGGCATCAAACCAACACATCACCATCACTGGACAGTTAGGAACGATACCCCTCAACCATTTCTTGCAAGTAAACAACAAGGAGACAAACAACACAGGTTAGTTTCTTGAATTGTGAGTCATGTGAGAGTGGGGTGGTTCTTCCTTCACTCATTGCTGTGAGTGGCTGATGATAAGAGGCCTGTAGGGAGCATGGCAACCTGGACCACAGCAGACAGGAGCAGGCACACAGGAGCGTGGCACGCCTCGGAGGGAGTGGCAAGGCAGTTTGCATGGCAGCTTGCGCAGGCAGGACAAGCAGGCAGGGCTGCAGGTTTTCTTGCTAGTAAGTTTGTTTGTTTGTTTGTTTTTTGGGGGTTTTTTTTTGTTGTTTTTTTGTGGTTTTTTTTTTTGATTGGTTGGTCTCTGTTAGTAATGGTTTTTACACAATCAAAAACTGTAGTTAGTACAAGTAGGTAACCAAATGGAACCCTTCAAAAAGGATGCATCTGTACAGACTCATTCCTCCCCAGAGTGTTTGAGCTTATCCGTGGTGTCAGGAGGGGTTCTGGGGGAAACCTGCCTGCAGTGTGAACAGGTGAATGATCTTTTGCTGGTGGCCAAGCTGAGAGACAAAGTTGAAAGGCTGTCCTGGTTTAGGGCAAATTTGGGAGAGAACCTCAACATGGGGTTCCCCCAGAAAAGAAAATTCAAGTGGCCCCTCCCCCAAGCTGGTTCATGAAAAGAGGTTTCCTTGGAGAGAAGTGGAAAAAACTGTTTATTTAACATAAATTGAAAAATATTAAAAATTAAAACTTTCACTGTTCAATCAGATGACAAATTCAGGAAAAAAAGTCCTTTTCATGTGGTGTAGCTCGGCCCGCTCAGGTTCTTATCAGTCCCTCCAGAAAAGTGGCCAGAAAGTGCCGAGGCCCAGGCCCCGGTGGGCCACAGACGTGAACTCCCAGGGTTTGGCTGGGTGTTTTTCAGTCCAGAGCAGGTTTGAACAGATCCAAGGGAAAAAAAAGTCCAGGGAACTCCCCTGTCTCAGCTAGCTAAAAGTAACTAACAGTAAAAGAGAAGCTTTGTCCCACTGTCTGTCCATGCTGCAGACACCATAGTCCAGGAGCAGGATGTGTGGGAGTGATGTTTTCCTTCAACACAAACTGCGCGCTTCTTCTTCCCCCACCTTCGCTCTCAGAGCCAGTCTTAAAGGTGCAGAACTTAATATGTAACATAAACCAGGCGACTGGGGATACAAACATCATAAAGTCACCTCAGGACAAAGGCTAAGGAGTATTAGGGAAAGGGAAATAGATTGGTGGAGTTCAGCCCTTTTATCCTTGAGAGAGGCCCACCAAGAGTCAGAAGATTCCTGTGCCTCCCCCTGTCAGGCAATAGGAGGGCATCTTGTAGATGAAGGGGAGTAGAAATGGGTCCCTGCTCGGGGATGTAATAATAAAAATTCCTCCCAACCCCCATTCCCTAGACAGGTACCACTTCAGAATAGGTATGAGCCCCTGGGTCTAGAGAGTCAGCCAGATGATTTAGAAGAAAATTATATGCCCAGTAAGCTTTCCAACCACGATTCATCTCTAAGACAGATCATCACCTCTAACATTAAAAAGAAAAGAAGGGTAATTGTAGTGGGTGACTCCCTTCTGAGTGGAACAGAGGGCCCCACATGTCGACTGGACCCATCCCACAGGGAGGGCTGTTGCCTCCTTGGTGCTCAGGTACAGAGTATCACTGAGAGACTCCCTGGGCTGATTCATCCCTCTGATTATTACCCACTGCTGATACTCCAGGCTAGCAGTGAGGAGATTGAAATGAGGAGTGTCAGGACAATTAAAAGGGACGTTAGGGCAGTAGGTCAAGTGGTTGATAGGGCAGGAGCACAGGTAGTCTTTTCCTCAGTCCCTTTAGTGGCTAAGAAAAGTGGTGAAAGGAATAAGAAAACTCACATCAACAAATGGCTCAAGAGTTGGTGTAATCAGCAAAATTTTGCATTCTTTGATCATGGGGAAACTTTTACAGTACCTGCCCTGCTAGAACTGGATGGGCTGCATCTCCCTGTTAAGGGCAGAAACTCATGAACTGGCAGACCTCGTTGAGAGGGCTTTAAACTAGGTTTGAAGGGGGAAGGGGATGCACCTGGGTGTCGTGGTTTTAAACCAATAACTAAGAAAATTACTTATTTCTTGCTGTGAGATATGGATTAGAACAGGCAAAACAGGCATAAAACTTAAAAGGGAAAAAAGAAAGAAAGTTTATTGACAAACTACAATAAGAACACCAGAATAAACTTCCAGAAAAAACCTTTTCATCCCCTGTCTACCCACTATTCCCTTGTTCACATGACAAAAAGAGACAAAAACTTTGGAACTTTGATGGTTACAATAGTCCCAATTCTTGCTACAGTCTTTTCACCAGTCTTTATAGAGAAACAGAAGTTTCTTCCTGTTAATTTATGGAGTTTCTCACAAGAAAAACTATTTTTGTTATAGTTTTCCATTGCTCTAATGTTAGCTGCCCAGAGCTGCTGTTATTAGAGCCCACTCCTCCCATTTTCACATCACTCTCAAGTGTGTATGGGCCATGAGTCTAGGGATGGGATTTTTAAGGATAAGTTATTCAAAGGCAAAAAGTCTTCTTCATCTGTTTCTGTGAGCTTCACCAGAAAACAGTTTTCTCATTGCCTCTCAAGGCTTCAAATCTTCCAGCACTTTACTGTACCATAATTACTCTACTTTTTACTCAAAATTTACACTTTGAACACTCTATTCCTCCCTATATACTGTCATGAATTAAAGGAGTGTTTTCAAGACCTTATTGTCCATTTCCATAGTTTTAACAGAAAGATATTTCAGCTTAATTAAAGCATCTTCTTAATTCTCTACCTTTTCTGAAGCTTCTTTTCTTTCCTGTCACTAGTAGTTTATAAAGTCTCTTTTCATGTTGATCACTCTCTTTTCTCTGTCTGGATAAAAAGATTAATCCGCAAGTCTCATCTGGGAAATGAAAGAGTTAAAATCTTGCCCAGGCTGTTGTAGGTAGTTCTGTGGCCTTGGCCGGTGCAAGAGCTGGAGCCGTCTGCGATGGAAAGTTCTTCATGGCTGCTCTGGAGAGTGCAGTCGCCGCGCCCAGCCCGCTGCAGGCCCAGAGCCCCTCTCCTTCTTCACTCAGCAGTCTCCAGTGAATCCAGCCACAGCAAAAGACCTGCAGCCGAGCCAGAGATCGGCTCGGCCCGGCCCGGCCGGAGCCCGGAGAAAACCCCCTCCACAGGGCGCGCATCCCCTGGCCGGGAGACGCTGGGCCCTGCCCAGTCCCCGCCCGGCCGCATGGCCTGGGCAGGGAACGGGAGGCCTGGAGCTCTGCCACCCTTCACAGCCAGGAAACAAAGAGAGCCAAGAGAGCTCTGGTTTTACACTTTAAGGTAGGGTTCACAAGTTGATCCCACTTTTCAATGGCCTAAACTGCTGTCAATTCTCAGCAATGACCGATAATTGGTCAGGAGAAAAGACACCAGGCAGATCCCAGCAACTTAAACTTTCTTAAAGGTAAAGTAACTCCATGACACTGGGCTATCTGGAAGCCTAACTAACTAGCCTATCTAACTCAGGTCCAAGGGTGGTAAGCTTGAGTTAGGGGTGAAATCAGTAGCCCAGCTGAGGTGCATGTACACCAATGCACGCAGCATGGGAAACAAACAAACAAGAAGAGCTGGAGGCCATGGTGCAACAGCAGAGCTATGGTGTAGTTGCCGTCATGGAAACATGCTGGGACGACTCACATAGCTGGAGCACTGCACTGGATGACTACTAGCTCTTGAGAAGAGACAGGAAAGGGAGAAGAGGTAGAGGGATGGCTCTTTATATTAGGGAGGCTTTTGATGCCATAAGTACTGAAACTAGTGACAACAAAGTTGAATGTCTATTGGTAAGAATTAAGGGGAAGGCAAATAAGGCTGACATCCCACTAGGAGTTTGTTATTGTCTACCCAGCCAGGAAGAAGAGGTAGAAGAATTTCTATAAACAGTTTCATTCTATAAACAGCTGGAGAATGTCTCAGGATCACCAGCCCTTGTTCTTGTAGGCAACTTCAATCTGCTGGGAACTTAATAGAGCAGAAAAGAGGCAGGCTGGGAAATTTTTAGAGTGCATGGATGACAATTTTTTGTTGCAGCTGGTGGGTGAGCCCACCACAGGAGGGGCTGTGTTAGATCTGGTGTTTGCAAATGGAGATGGGCTGGTGGGCAACGTGGTGGTTGGAGGCCACTTGGGGCACTGTGATCATGAAATTATAGAATTCTCGATACTTAGTGAAATCAGGAGGAACAAAAATAAGACTTTTATACTGGACTTTCAGAGGGCAGACTTTGGCCTATTTAGGAGACTTATTCAGAGAGTTCCTTGGGAAGCAGCCCTTAAAAACAAAGTAGTCCAGGGAAGGTGGATGTCCTTCAAATCAGAGATCTTGAGGGCACAGGAACAGACTATCCCTGTGTGCTGAAAGACAAGTTGACAAGGCAGATGTCCAGCCTGGATGGGCAAGGAGGTTTTGGAGCAACTTAGGAACAAAAAAAGGATGTATCATCTTTGGAAGGAGGGTCAGGTCTCTCAGGAAGTTTTTAAGGGGGCTGCTAGAGCATGTAGGAAAAAAATTAGAGAGGCCAAAGCTCAGTTTGAATTTAAAATGGCAACTTCCATAAAAGATGATAAAAAATGTTTTTATAAATATATTAATGGTAAAAGGAAAGGTAAGACCAACCTTTGTTCTTTATTGGATAAGGGAGGGAACTTAGTAACTGCAGAAGAGGAGAAAGCAGAAGTGCTTAATGCCTTCTTTGTCTCAGTCTTTAGTAGGAAAGCAGCTTGCCTTCAGGACAACTGTCCTCCTGGGTTGGTAGATGGTGGCAGGGAGCAGAATGGTCCCCCCGTTATCCAAGAGGAGGCAGTCAGAGAACTGCTGAGCCACTTGGATGTTTATAAATCCATGGGACCAGATGGGATCCATCCCAGGGTGATGAGGGAGCTGGCAGATGAGCTTGTGAAGCTGCCCTCCATCATTTACCAGCAGTCCTGGCTCACTGGTGAGGTTCCAGATGACTGGAAGCTGGCCAATGTGACACCCACTCACAAAAAGGGTGGGAAGGAGGATCCTGGAAATTATAGGGCAGTCAGCCTGATCTCAGTATCTGGTAAGGTTATGGAACAGTTTATTCTGAGTGTCATCATGCAGCAGGGTATCAGACCCAGCCAGCATGGGTTTAAGAGGGGTAGGTCATGTTTGACCAACCTGATCTCCTTTTATGACCAGGTGACCTGCCTGGTGGATGCTCAAAAGGCTGTTGATGTTGTCTACTTGGACTTCAGCAAGGCCTCTGACACCGTCTCCTACAGTAAACTCCTGGAAAAGCTGCAGCCCATGGCTTGGACAGGAGCACACTTTGCTGGGTTAAGAACTGGCTGGATGGCCAGGCCCAGAGAGTGGTGGTGAGTGGGGCTGCATCCAGCTGGCAGCCAGTCACAAGTAATCCTGTTCAATATTTTTATTGATGACATGGATGAAGGTATTGAGTCCTTCATTAGTAAATTTGCAGATGACACTAAGCTGGGACTGTGTGTCAGTCTGGGAAGGTAGGAGGGCTCTACGGAGAGACCTGGAACATTTAGATGAATGGGCAAAGTCCAGTGGGATGAAGTTTAATAAGTCCAAGTGCTGAGTCCTGCATTTTGGCCACAATAACAACCTGCAACACTACAGGCTGGCAATGGTGTGGCTGAACAGAGCCCAGGCAGAAAGGGACCTGGGGGTACTGGTGACAGCAGCTGAACATGAGCCAGCAGTGTGCCCTGGTGGCCAAGAAGGCCAACGGCATACTAGCCTGTATCAGGAATAGTGTGGCCAGCATGAGCAGGGAGGTCATTCTTTCCTTGTATTCGGCACTGGTGAGGCCACACATTCAGTGCTGTGTCCAGTTCTGGGCCCTCAGTTTGGGAAGGACGTTGAGATGCTTGAGCGCGTCCAGAGAGGGCAACGAGGCTGGTGGGGGACTGGGAACACAAACCCTGTGAGGAAGGACTGAGGGAAGTGGTGTTGATTTACCCCAGTTGCTCCCCTGTCATCCAAAATGGTTTGTCCCCAGTTGCCCATCAGTGTAAACCCTTCCCCTTTTTCCAGATTGTTCCCCATCCATCACCCCAATCCTGCCCCCAAGCCCCGTCAATCTATGTAAACCCCACCTTTTGTTCCAGTTCTTTCCTTGCCTATCATCCCTTCCTCAATGCCCTATTGATTGTACAGTTGCCTTCCCTCCCCCGGGTCCCTGCCATTGGTCTTGCGTATTGTAATCACCACCCACAACTCCTCCCTTGATGCTGTCCCATTGGTCGCTGTATGGGCCGCCCACAGTCCTTAAAACCTGGCGCACGGAGGTGCCCAGGGTCTCGGCTCAGACCTCTTCCCTGCGATCCCAGCCCCGTACCTCGTCTCCTTCCCCTACACCTGTTGGAATAAACTTGTTCCTGGGAAATTGGGAGAGCCTGAGCACTCTTTCTCCCTTCGCCACAACCCGTGTCGCCCTGTGAGCCATAGCGCCAGAGCACAGAGGAGCTCTGGAGGTTCCAGGTTGAGCCATGCAGTGCTCGCCTGGTTCCCCACTCCTGCCGCGGACGTCGGCCAGAGCTAGCCGAGGCGTGAAGGGCCGAGCGGGCAGCGACAGCTGGCGCCCAACGTGGGGCCTGTTGTGAGGAGCAGAGACCCCCGGAGAGGTCGGTGAATCTATGCACTTGTGTGGATTTTACAAAAGACCATGAGAGGCAGCTACCCCAGTAGAGCAGACTCACTTCTGTCAAGTGGCGCTTCCGGGGGTCGAGGCGGCAACCGTTGACGTGCCGACGATTGCCTCGGGGTTGTGGACGTCTCCTGCAGCACCTGTCCAGACTCAGGTGAGTAGTCCCCACGTGGGGGACGAGGGGGTATGCAAGTGTGTGCAGCTTCTCCTGCTGTGTGTTGAGACTCCCTTGGGGAGGGAGTGGGTGTGGTAGCCCGGTCCAGACCCTTACTTTTAGTTCGTTGCGTTAGCCTTTAGCTGCAGGGGGTGGTGGGATTGCTGTGCCGGGGTTAGTAAGATGGGCGCACGTCTGTCGGCACAGCAAAAAAGAGTTTTCTACCAAGTTGTGGGTACCCTTGAGGGGGGAAATAGACGGTTTTCTCACGGGAGGGTGAAACAGTTTGTGAGATGGCTGTTCCTGCATTTCCCCAATGTGACCCCAGACAGAGCGAACACTGTAGAGTTTTGGAATGTGGTTGGAACAAAATTAACAGAGTTAGTGAATGGAGGAGATAAATCAGCTGCCAAATTTGTAACGTTGTTTATTTTAATTCGGTCTGCCTTAATAGAAGAAAAGAAAATGCAGGAGCAGCCGCCACAAACTTCCCCAGTTTCCCCAGTTTCCCCATCCCCGTGTTCCTTTCCCCCTGATCCCGAGTTGAGGGAGACCTGCGGAGCGACCTGCAGGGCAGGCTGTCCTGTTCAGGGCTCCCCCAAGGGTAACAGGATCCCTGGCTCCCCACATCTCTCCCAGAACCCTTGCCCTGGCAGCCCTGGCCAAGCTGCCAGAGCACCTTCCCATTCCCCCGCTTCCCCAGTTGCCAACCCTCACCTAAACGTTTCCCAGGTTGCAAGTCCCCAGTTTTCACCCTCAGATCCCCGTGCCTCAGTTTCCCCCAGTTTCCAATGTTCCCCTATGTTCCCCTACCCCTCTCCTAACCCTCAAAATGGTTCCCGAAAGGCACAAGAGGGTGGGGACCACATGGCTGGGACCTTCCCTTGTGCTCCTTCTCCCCATAATCCTTTTCGTCCCCCAATGAACAACCCTTACCTCCCTAGCTCCACCCTTTCTCCCTACACTAACTCCTCCCAGTTCCCCTCGAGAACCTCCTCCTCCTCAGGGGCGGGCCCATCTGAAGTCATGCACCTAAACCCCGCCTTTTCCGATTGTCGCTCCTCCCCCTTGCCCTCCTCCTCATGCGGTCCTCCGGTCCCGCCCCTTCCGGCTCCTGGTTCCCATGCCCTTTCTTCCGGTTCCCACAGTCCCACATCCGGTTCCCACGCTTTGGGAACCGGAGATGGTAGGCCTGGAAGCCAGAACCCGGAACAGGTAGAAATCCCCCTTGCCGCACTGGTGTCTTTCCATGGAAGGGGAGGGCGGTTCCGGGAATTGGAAGCCTTCTCCTTCCAAACTAAGAGGGAGCTGTGCAAAGCACAGGAGTTCGGGAGGGGTAGCGAATATTTTAAAGGTCTATTAAAAGCTACCTTTTCTGCGAACGAAATGGTGCCCAGTGATCTAAAGGAGTTGTTTTCCTGCCTCCTTTCCACAGCTGACTTCAGGCTGTGGAGACAGGGGTGGAAGAGATCATTGGAGACCATCCTTCCGAGCCTCTTGCGTAGTAATGATACTGCTGTTGATGCAGACGGAGTCCCTCTGACTTTAGATCACTTGTGCGGTGAGGGAGATTGGGACAAGCCAGAGGAGCAGGCCAGAGTATTACCCTGGCCTGTCCTGATTAAAATCATGGAGGCCGCAGAAAAAGTTTTTAATACATTACCTGAGGAGGGACCCCAGATAAATTTGATGAGTATTTTCCAGCTCCTCAATGAACCTTTTAATAAGTTTATCAACAGGTTGCAAGCCCAAGCAGAGAGGCAAGTAGAACGGGTGGATTTACAAGAGCAGCTTATATTAGAAGCGGCAAAAGCCAATGCAAATGACATCTGTAAACAGATAATTTTCAGTTTGCCTCTCTATCCAGCCCCGACACTGGACATCCTCATTGAAGCCTGCACCAAGAAGGTGCCAACGATGGGGATGTCCAGAGCCATCCCACCGCAACCGTCGAGAAGAGCGCCGACTGCAGCAGTGACGCAGTTTCCACCACCACCAGCGCGTCAACCACTGTGTTTCCGCTGCGGGCAGCCTGGACATCTGGCTAGGGACTGCCCGGCAGGGCATCCTGGCCAAGGGAGCAGTGCGGGGGCGAGGGCAAGCAATATTATAATATGAAAAATCTAGGAGAGCGGCGCGAGCCTGCCCCGCGCGAAGTAATAAATGGGGCAGGTCTCGCGGGGGAGGGGGGCTTTTTACATCAGACTTGGACACCTAACCGGATGCGACATCTAACAATCACTAAGGACATCCTCTTTCGGACCCAGCGCTGGACAGTAGTTGCTATGGATCCACTGGAGGGAAAGAAGACATATACTGGATGTGACTGTAAGTACATCGCCATTGGGGACACTAAACACACACCCCCAGAGATTGAGATCTCCCCGATCACCTTCCCGGGTGGTCCGGAAGATCTTATCCTCTTAGTGCGCTGCATTCACCCACCATATTTTCTCCCAAAGGGGCAAATCATAGCCCAATACATTCCTGTCCCAGAGGGAGTCCCAGTGGACGACCACGCACCAGGCATCAACTCGGCAGAAGTAGTGGGTGAAGACAAACCCATTGTCGATTGCAGCATCAAGCAGGGTGCGGAATCTGTCAGCCTGAGAGGTCTGCTTGATACGGGGGCAGATGTGACGATCATCCCCCAGAGAAGATGGCCGTCACATTGGGAGTTGCAACCCGTGGCGGGGAAAATTCAGGGTATAGGGGGTACTCAATTGGCGCAAGTATCAAAGAGCATAGTGCAAATTATGGGGCCGGATGGGCAATTGGCGAACCTGCGCCCATTCGTCGCGGATTTTCAGGTTCCCTTGTGGGGGAGGGACCTTATGTCACAATGTGGGGTAAAGATCGAAATCCCGAAAACCCCTCGGGATTTTTAATAGCGGCCACTGTGGAGCGCCCCTTCCAGAAGCTCGATTGGACCACTGATGAAGCAATCTGGATTGATCAGTGGCCGCTTCGAAAAGACAAATTAAGGGCTCTCAATGAGCTCATGGAGGAGCAATTATTAAAGGGTAATATTGTAGAGACAACCAGCCTTTGGAATTCCCCGGTATTTGTTATCCATAAGCCGGGGAAGGACAAGTGGCGGCTCCTCCACGACCTTCATGCCATCAATAAGATCATTGTTGACATGGGGCCCCTTCAACCAGGGATGCCTACCCCAACTATTCTCCCCCGAAATTGGGATCTGGCCGGGATTGATATAAAGGACTGCTTCTTTCAAATTCCCTTGCACCCTGATGACGCCCCACGGTTTGCCTTCTCGGTGCCCACCCTCAACCGAGAAGCCCCAATGAGGAGATCCACTGGCGTGTTTTGCCACAAGGCATGAAAAATTCCCCCACCATCTGTCAGTGGTACGTCTCCTCGTTGCTGTCTCCCGTGCGCAAAGAGATGAGGGAGGTCATCATCCATCACTATATGGATGATGTCCTAGTGTGCGCCCCCCATGGCGATCTACTCACCCGATCACTTGACCGAGTGGTTAAGGTTTTAACATCTGCAGGTTTTCAACTCCAGGAGGATAAAGTTCAATGGATGCCGCCCTGGAAGTATCTGGGTCTGCGGATTGCTGAGAGGACTGTTGTGCCTCAAAAATTGGCAATAAACAGCAATCCAAAGACCTTGGCGGACCTTCACTCGCTGTGTGGGACCTTGAACTGGCTCAGGCCTTGGCTGGGCCTTTCCACTGAAGACCTAGCCCCCCTCTTCACACTCTTGAAGGGGGAGAAGGAGCTGAGTTCTCTCAGGATCCTGACCCCAGAAGCGAGGAAAGCCCTGGAGAAAGTAGAGGAGGCACTTGTCGAAAGACAGGCGCATCGGTGCGAACCGACCCTGCCTTTTGAGTTTATTGTGCTCGGGAGAATGCCACACCTCAGTGGGCTGATTTTTCAATGGGACCAGGGCTCCAAGGATCCCCTCTTAATCATAGAGTGGGTTTTCTTGAGCCATCAAAGGTCCAAAAGTGTCACCCGGCCACAGGAGCTGATGGCTCAGCTCATCGGGAGAGCTCGGGCCAGGCTTCGGGAGATGGCTGGGTGTGACTTTGCATGCTTTTGGGTACCAGTCAGCTTGTCTCGGGACAAGGAGACCCCAGATAAGCTGACAAAAGAGATGTTTGATCAGTTACTGCGGGAGAATGAGACACTCCAGATTGCTTTGGATAGTTTTGAAGGCCAAGTTTCGGTCCATGCCCCTGCCCACAAATTTTTCAATTCTAAATTCGAACCAATTCCAAAAGAAGTACGGAGCAGGAAGCCCCTCAAAGCCCTGACCGTGTTCACGGACGCATCCGGGGCATCTCACAAGTCTCTAGTGACTTGGAGAAATCCCAAAACTCAGCAGTGGGAAGCAGATGTTCAATATGTGGAAGGATCTCCACAAGTTGCTGAGTTGGATGCAGTTGTCAGGGCCTTTGAGAGGTTTTCTGAACCTTTCAATTTAGTCACTGACTCGGCCTATGTTGCAGGGGTGGTTGCCAGAGCAGAACACGCTGCCCTGAAGGAGGTCTCGAACCCGAAATTGTTCGAGTTGCTTTCTAAATTAATATATACTGTTTCCCACAGGAAGCAACCATTTTTCGTAATGCATGTGAGGTCGCACACAGATCTCCCTGGCCCAGTAGCCAAGGGAAATCAAATGGCTGATTCCCTCGCTGCCCCTGTTTCCATGGCTCAACTCCCCGATCGGTTCCAACAAGCCAAGCTGAGCCACCAAATGTTCAGAATGTGCCTGGTCTGGTCCGCCAGTTCCACCTGCGGCGGGATCAAGCCAGAGCCATTGTGGCCACATGCCCCCATTGCCAAACCACCGTTATGCCCTCTCTGGGGTCGGGGGTGAACCCTCGAGGCCTGGGGAGCTGTGAGGTGTGGCAAATGGATGTAACTCACGTTCCCGAATTTGGCAAGCTAAGGTTCGTACATGTATCCGTAGACACTTTCTCAGGGGCAGTCTTTGCTTCTGCCCATGCAGGAGAGAAAGCCGAGCATGTCTGTAAACACTTCATGCAGGCTTTCTCTGTGCTGGGGGTCCCCAAAGAGCTAAAAACGGATAATGGCCCAGCATACACCTCCAGGAAACTGGAGGAATTCCTGCAGAATTGGGGAGTGACACATAAGAGAGGCATTCCACACTCCCCCACCGGTCAAGCAATCGTGGAGTGAGCCCATCAGTCGCTCAAACGCGTCCTAAAACAACAATGGGAATCAATGAAAGGTTGCGCCCCTCAGGATAGGCTATCCAAGGCGCTGTTTACTATCAACTTTCTGAATTGTAGTGATAGTAATCCCAATCCTCCAGTGGCACTGCACTTTAACTCCACCAGCAACTACGAGCTCAAACATCGCCCTCCAGTGCTGGTCCGGGACCCAGAGACCCAAAAGATCCTGGGTCCGTTCGATCTGGTGACCTGGGGGCGAGACTACGCTTGTGTTTCCTTGCCCCAGGGACTAAGGTGGATCCCACAAAAGTGGGTGAAACCTTATGTCCCGAAACATTCTACCAGGCCACCAGACGAGCAGGAGGATGTCATTGTGTCCGTGCAAGCCACCCCAGTAACCCCCAAGAGCGACGAGGAGGAGGAATGTCTCGAACCCCCTTTCTCTATCGATTTTTTGCTCTCCCTTTATGTTAATTGAAGTATTTGTTTTCCTTTATTTTCAGAGAGCCATCAGAAGGATGACCACCCCGAACGTCGCACTGGCCACCGTGCTCCTGATGATGCTGGTGACCCAGGTCAACACGTGGATCGTGCCCCAACCCAAACAGAATGTTTGGGTCATGCTAGCAAAGTCCCTTCAGCGAGATGAGTTATGCTTATCCACCGGAGCAGCGGGAAATCCGATGACCACGTGCCTGGTGGGGATCCCGTTAAAGCCTGATGAATACCCGGATTCCCTGTTAAATTTATTTAAAGAAGCTAATAAAGGGAGGCCGGCACAGCGAGTAGTCCGCTCCGCGCCCATCTATAAAATAAAGAAGCCTGTCCAAAACCCCCTCCTTCTGTGGAGGGACTGGCTGGCTTTCTTAGAGCGGGCAACCGCTGAGCCCCAAGAATTTGATTTATTAAACTCCTCTCCCGCACCCTATTGTGTCCACTTTCGTTATTACCCCTCCACTCCTACTCTTTATCCTCAGTTAATCCAGGACAACAAACAATTTCAAGCAGCCTCCTCGTGTAAGAACATTGCTCATGTGAAAATGCCTTCTACCCTTAGTTCTCACCCTCTTCAGTTGCTCAAGGGCATGCTTTTAATTTGTGGGGACCGGGCGTGGGCTGGCATCCCCTCTCGCCTTCTCGGAGGGCCGTGCACATTAGGCCGGTTGTCCCTGTTTGCCCCCAATACGACCCAAATTGAAAACTGGGAGCTAAAGAATAATTTGGCCATCAAGAAGTGCAGTCTGAAGGATCTTAACCCCGACTGTGACTCCAAAATCTTTCATTGGAGCAGACCAAAACGGGTTGCAGTGTCGGTATTTTTGCCATGGTTGGCCGCCGCACAAGCCCTTGGTGAATTAGGACAATTCGAGTGTTGGGTGGTCAAACAAGCCAATTTAACATCAACTGCGCTGAGCGACCTCCTCGAAGACGAGGAAATAACCAGACGAGCGACGCTTCAAAACCGCGCAGCTATCGATTTCTTACTGCTCCTGCATAACCACAATTGCCGAGAGTTCGAGGGACTTTGCTGCATGAATTTAACGACCAAGAGCACCGACATCAGAAAAACCATCTCAGAGATGAAGGGCATGATCCACCAAATACACCAAGAGACTGGTGACTGGGTCACCAATCTCTTTTCAGGATGGGGTGTCTCCGGATGGCTCTCTTCTGTTATAAGGACTATATTACGGATTGTTTTTGTTGTCTTTATTATTTTGTGTGCATTCGCGGTGTTGCGGAAATGTTTAGTTCAGTCCATCCTTTCTTTGTTATCTCCCCCACCGCAAGTTAACTATGTTGATTTAAACCCTCTTACCCCTCCTCCTCCTCCTCCCTCTCCTGCTCCCGAATGGTTTGCTGTACCCTCTGCTCCCCCAGACCCCGCGCCTTCCTCCTTTTCTTAAAAAAGAAAGGGGGAGATGTTGCCGCCGATTTGTTTAGTTTTATTAAGTTCAGAGTTGATTTACCCCAGTTGCTCCCCTGTCATCCAAAATGGTTTGTCCCCAGTTGCCCATCAGTGTAAACCCTTCCCCTTTTTCCAGATTGTTCCCCATCCATCACCCCAATCCTGCCCCCAAGCCCCGTCAATCTATGTAAACCCCACCTTTTGTTCCAGTTCTTTCCTTGCCTATCATCCCTTCCTCAATGCCCTATTGATTGTACAGTTGCCTTCCCTCCCCCGGGTCCCTGCCATTGGTCTTGCGTATTGTAATCACCACCCACAACTCCTCCCTTGATGCTGTCCCATTGGTCGCTGTATGGGCCGCCCACAGTCCTTAAAACCTGGCGCACGGAGGTGCCCAGGGTCTCGGCTCAGACCTCTTCCCTGCGATCCCAGCCCCGTACCTCGTCTCCTTCCCCTACACCTGTTGGAATAAACTTGTTCCTGGGAAATTGGGAGAGCCTGAGCACTCTTTCTCCCTTCACCACAACCCGTGTCGCCCTGTGAGCCATAGCGCCAGAGCACAGAGGAGCTCTGGAGGTTCCAGGTTGAGCCATGCAGTGCTCGCCTGGTTCCCCACTCCTGCCGCGGACGTCGGCCAGAGCTAGCCGAGGCGTGAAGGGCCGAGCGGGCAGCAACAAGGTGGGGCTGTTTAGCCTGGGAAAAGGAGACTCAGAGGTGACCTCATCACTCTCTACAACTTACTGAAAGAAGTTTGCAGTCACGTGGGGGTTGGTCTCTTTCATCAGACAGCAATGGACAGAATGAGAGGACACAGCTGCGCCAAGGGAAATTTAGGGTGGATGTTAGGAAAAAGTTCTTCACAGAAAGAGTGATAAAATACTGGAGAGGTCTGCCTGGGGAGGTGGTGGAGTCACCATCCCTGGATGTGTTTAAAAAAAGACTGGATATGGCACTTGGTGCCATAGTTTAGTTGAGGTATTAGGGCATGGGTTGGACTAGATGATCTTGAAGATTTCTTCCAGCCTGTTCATGCTGTGATTCTGTGATCTGTGAACACCTGCAAAGGTTGTTTTCCTTCTCTAAATACTGTCTGGATTCCTCCTTGTGATTTCCCAGGCCAGAGTGAGACAGTTACATGCTTGACTTTCCCACAGGCTCAAGCTAGTGCCTGAAGCCTAAAAATCTCTTATTTGACCACTGTCAGTTCCCACAGACATTTATCTTGAGAACTGGGGTGAGGGCGGTTGCACCAGAAATACCAATGCAGTCATCTTCAATATTTAACATTTCATAGAAAGTGTAATACGTGGGACTCAATGACACCAGACCTTATGACATGTTTTGACTTAATATTAACCACTGAATACCCTTAGTTACAGTTGGATTTTAGGCAAGGGCTGGAATAATATGCATTTATTGTTTATTTATTTCATTTCCACCTTTATAGACATCGATGTAATAGCAGTTAGAAGTCAAGAATAAAGTAAAAGCTGATCAAATTAGCCTACATCTAATGTCTTGTTTTGTAATATTGATGGATAATTCAGTATTTTTAAACTTTCAACTGGTATAGGTGAGGAAAAATACTTTTAAATAAAGTGAATGCTGAATAAATTGCAGTTGGTCAATTAAAGCATTTTATTACTACCACATTACCTTCTGCCACTTATAAGAAAATCCAAAGAGTAGAGGAGAAAAGAATGTTTCATTTGCTTAAAAATGAAATCAGTATTATTTGCTTAAAAAATTATCAAATATCCTGGGAATATTGCTGCTTATGTGCAAATTGGACTACTAAGTTAGGATGGCACAAACATGCTTCCCTCCTTCCCCAGGAAACTAAAATCAGACCTATCCTTTATTAACCAAACATAGCAAAATACTCTTTGATCACACCTAATAAAGTATAAAATTCATGAATATGCAGAGGAATTTTAAATGACTGCTGAGCTGGACTCAGCAAATCTTTTGTCCCTCTGTCTTTTTGCAGATGTGATACAGAGATGATTAGGCTCTGGAGTCAATACTTCTGCTGTTTTATTGCTTTCCCCAGTGGGAAGGAGGGCAAAACACAAAATACCCCTTTTCTCTCTCTTTTCTGTCCTCCTTTGATAGTCATAAGTCTTATATAGGAGTAGAATCCAGCAGGAGTTTAAATTATATGAACAAAACTGTGTTCTTCCCTGTCAGCAGCCAAATTGTGGTATAGTGCAAGCCACAGAATCGCACTGTCCCTGAGAACCTTGTCCAGCATCCTGCTCAGTGCAGGATTAGTGCTGAGGTCACATCAGCTGGGTCTGGGCATGGCTCCCTGGAAATCATTGCAGTCACCCTGATTTACATACAGGCTTCTCTAACAGGCAAACCATGTGGTGGCTGCTGTTCGTCCCCCTTCTCATTTCACTGCAAATCTTGCCTGTGATTTGGCTTTGGCCACCTTTTGTTCATGTCATTCGTGACATAACAAAAATGCCCATTGAATTGTTAGTGTTTTGCCTTTGGGCTGTAAGATTGAGTTGTCTGACAGCAGCTTCCCTGCAGCTTTCAGACATTGGCTCCCCATTGTCACCACCATGCAAGCTCCGTTATTAAAATGGTAATAATATTTCCTTCACTTTACAAGCTGTTCAGATGTTGCTCAAAGGCTCCACTGTCAAAAATCCTTTCCTGTTTACATATCTCTACAATCTCCTCTTAACCAACTCATCTGCCACTTTCTAATTAGCTCTAATAAACTTTAAATTCTTTTCCAAGGAGCTGGTCCTCAGCTGGATGAGTTGTCACATTCTCATACTGATGAAGATTGAATAGTTTTCTCTCTAGCTTCCTTGGCCTTAGAGATGGACACAGTATGTCCCAGAAACAGAAAACTCTTTTACTGAAGCAGCAAATAGTACAATTTGCGAAGATTTTCCTTCTTGAGATCAGGTTAGGGAAAAGAGGAGATAGCAGTTCTTGATTTTATAAAAGGTGGGTTTTGATCCTGAGACATATACGTTTTATAGATGCTTGAAGAAGAGTAAAATAAATCATAATGTACAGAAAACTTCTGCTTGTGTTAGAACAAAGACTTTTCTGTTAAAACTGTTAAACTATTAAAACCAAATATAACAATATGAAAATTAAGTAACACAGTCTCTAACTGGCTACTACTGGTTGGAAGTTGTAGGACTAAAGTTGCTAAAATATTTGACAGTATTCATAAAGTTGTGTGATTTTTAGATAGAAGAAGAAGCATGTTATCTACACACTCTTCAAAAAGCAATGTGAGTGAAGGAAAATGGTACAGAAAGCAACAGAGATAATACAAATATTGCCCACATCTGAAAAAAAACAATTTTATAGTGCTAACTTTATTTGTGTTGGTATTTTATAATACAATTTCACTGATAGATTATCCATTTGTTTTGAAAGTTTGAGTGTGTCAGATAATTGCAATTAAGAAATTAGAAATCTGTTGATGCTTTTACTATGCCTGTGGACAAACATCTTACGTTTGTGCTCCTGCAGTTCTGTGCAGTAAGAGAGGGGAGATCTCTTGTGGACATGATTTTCTGAACCTGAGAGAATTTTAGGCTCTCAGGGGCTGATCTGTTCCCAAGGGAAAGTCTTTTGGGAACTTCTTCTCTCTCAAGGACTGTTGTGAAAACAAAGTTTTAGTTTCTCAAAATAATGACACTTGAGAATGTTTAACTTGTCCCACCAATGGGATAAGGGAGGTGTTGTTCCTTGTACCAATCAGGTTAACTTGTATTGGAACACCTTATAAAAAGGGTTGAAAACCCCAAAATAAAGGCTTTTGCCTCCTGAAATAAGCCTTGGATGCTGATGTGTGATTGAACCCTCGCTCTCTACTTCCTGTCCACTAGCGAAAATCTCTCTTGTCCTCAAAACTCATATTCAAAACACTGCAGAAGTAACTCAGTTTCCCATCTATTAATGCAAAATCTTATTAGAAATTGTGTGGAATCAAATTAAATTATAAATAAAATTAAAATATATAATTTTTTATTTATATATTGATCCAAATTAATTTCCACTACAGGTGCCTTGATTTCAGTGCTTTTAAATCAGATATGTCTTTTCACTCAGTTAGAACACTGGCACTGCGTAAGAATGCAGGATTCCTTAATGGACGTTCGCTGTCTCATTGGGTCAAGTGTCCTTTTGTGACATTTGGGCAAGATGAAGCTGCTTTTGAAAACACAACTCAGCAGAGTTCTAAAAATAACATTTTTCCAATATAATTTTGGTAACTGGATTTTGTAGCATAGTAGGCATAAATTTGTTAAAAAAGAAATGGCATCAGACATTTACTGCTCAGAAATCTATTTATTAATTGATATTTTATTCTCGTTTTTATCTGCAACAAGTCTAGGTACAGGAATATCTTGCTCATGCAGGTTTGCTTAAGTAGTATAACAAGTATGCAATTAATGAATTACTTAATTTAAGAGATAAAGAAAAACTTGCATAGCTGAAAGTTTCAGGGAAACTTGGCAGAAACGTGATTAACACGCAGAACTAAAATTAAAGACAGAACTTACAACTTCTTCCAAATGGTCATCCTTTTCAATGAAAAGAAATGTATTTTATGAAAGACAGTTTCCATAGAGTTTGTGTCCATTTATCAAAACAGCTAAGCACAAGTGGGGATTGTATTATAGATATTTCTAAATGCTGAGTATTTTAATGTTATACCTCTGCCATCAGTTTAAAATATGTTCCTCTTGATTTGTTTTTTACAGATTTACTGTTCATCAGAAAATTGTTGCAAATTAATCATGCTGCACTGTCAAAGAAAAAGGCTGAATTTATTGATTATAAAACGAAAGTGCAAGAGAAAGTACAAATATGTGGTACAAGTGTTTCAATTTTTTCTAAGGGTGTATTTAAGTTCCCCCTTGATGGCACAGGGAATAATTTTCAGGTAAGCAAGGGCTTTAAAATCAGATGTAATTCTAGAATGTAATGAAGCTGTTATTCAAATGTTTTGTCTACATAATAGCTTAACTATTCTTAGTTTGCAATATATGGTTTGATTTTGATATAACTACTAACACTTCTAAATGCTGTTTAATTTTTCAAGGGGTGTCCATGTCAGCAGCCTCGGTATTCCAAGGTCAGTTCATATTCTAGAAGAAATTATTAATCATAGCAGAGATTAAAATAGGATTCAGTATTTGATTTTTAGATGAGCTTTTGTTAGGAATAACCTTTTCAGTCATATCCATAGTTGTTATCTCACAGTATCACCTTTTCTTGACAAACATGAACAAACTTTTCCTGTCTTTGCAAGGTAGAAAAAAGTTTAGATCTTAATGCAGGATACTACTGAATAATTAAAATTGTACTGACCTCAAAATGAATGTGACTGACCATTTTTAATCTCTGTAGTAGTGTGAACGACTAACTGCTACTGTTAAGGGTGAGAAGTATGGCATGTATTAATGTCACGCTTCTAAATCTTTGCCATTTTGCTTATTTTAGAAATATTGATGCTTTAAGTACCAAAAACATCTTCCTTCTTACCTGCTCTAAATTTCCTCAGACCAGGCTTGTCCTTTACCCAAGCAAAGCTGAACAAATCTTGCAGAACAATTATTATCAGCACAAAGTCATAAACTAAACCAGTAAACTGACTGCCACCTGGAATACATTAAACATCACTGGCCAACACTGTGGAATGTCTGACAGTTTTGTTTCTGGAGCTGCTGTTAGGATGCTGAGGCAAATATATCACCATCTGAGATGTCTGACATATCTTTATTATGCAGAAGAACAGAAAATATTTTTAAAAATAAATACATTACCAAAATCAGCTAAAATAATTATGATTGTGTTATTTAACTTCAAAACTAAGCAGAATAATAACAGATAAAGATTTTCAGAATTCAGATGGCTATATTAAAACATTAAAAGTTTATATATTAGAATATGGGTTTCAGGGTAGTCTAGGAAATATTCTTTGAATGAGTAATGACCAAAACAGGACTGAAACTGAGCAACAAATAACATAAATAGATTAATTATTTCTGAATCTTTTTAGTTGTTATTGGACGGAAATTTCCAAATGATAAAGAGAAGTGGCTGCTAAAGTATACAACTTCTGATTGTCCATTACAGAAAATTTAACTTTAATTTGAGAGCAAGCCAGATGCAGTTGCTTAGTTCAAGGTGTTTTATCTGTTCAAATATTTTACAAGGTGCTTATAGCTCTGTTTGTCCACATCCATGTAGTCCGATCTAGAGATAGTTTTTTCTGGATTGGTTAAAGATACTTTGGTTGGTTTAAGCAAATGAGCCCTTCTGAGCAGAGCTGTGCATCCAGCTGCTATTGGCTCAGGTGTCACTGAAAATGGTACCCTTTCCTTCTAGAAGATATGTTTTTACAAAACACTTTTCAATAAAATATACTGATAAATTTACTCACAAGACTCTCAAAGGGAATGACAGCTTATAAAGTGATCTTAGAATCAAAGAACGGGGTATATTTAAAGCAAAGTTTTGTGTAAAACTCTTGAACTCAGCTTGCTTTGTCCTTTTGAACATCTACAGTAGACTCATATTTCTAATGGATAGGTTAATCTCTTGTGACTCAGTGGCTGTAGCCTTTTGACAGTTTATAGAGACCTTGGATAAGACACTGTATGTGTTAAAATCAATTACACACATCCATGTCCCCAGCTTTAATCAATAAGTTTAACTGAGTTACTAATTCTGGAACCCTCCATGCTGTGAGCACATCAAGAAGCATCTGCTGAGGCTTTCACCCCATGGGCCTGTAGCCAAGGCCTCCAAGTGAATGAAATAGAGCCAAACCTTTAACCAGCCCAGCCAGGGGACCTACCTTCTTTCTTAAAACAATTAGGAAGCTTACAAAACATCTTTTCCAATAAATTCACTAGTTTAAACAGTAATGGTTTTTACAGTGTTGGGACTTTGGTAAGATGTGTAAATGAAAATGAGATCTCTGTCGTCCTGAAAACTAGAGCCTTCTGATAATGTTTCCATAGTTTTAGTTACTTTCCCATGAAAGTTCTATAAACATAAGTTGTTTATCACATTCCTTCTAAGAAACATCTTTTGATGGACATTTCGCATGACCAGTGTGATTGGGAAGGTGGTAACTTAATTATCCAATCCCCGGTCATTGTCAAGAATCTATAAATGCTGGAGTCAGAGAATAAAGGTTGGTTCCTTCCTGTTCTAATGCTGAAAGGTGTTTGTGTTAATCATTTCATATCTTTTAGCAACAGATCTCTTTATGTTTGCATTTGCTTCACATTCCATGTGACAGGAAATGCTCAGGGTTTCCAGTCTCATGTAGTTTCACAAGTAAGGAATATGAGCATGCAGCATGAATTAGAGGCTGTCCCACTGAAATGGGAAAACATTTTCACCGAAGTGTGAAAACCAGTATATATATAGATATGTAGTGGGATTGTGCTTTCAGTAACAGAAAGAAAATCTTTTCAAAGAGGCTGTTCACTTGAAGATGATTATTTTATTACTCTCAGTTAAACATGGGCCAATCTTGCTGCCCATTCTCTGTAGTTGTTCCTAAGCTTCAGCAACTGACCTATTTTTAAATATTGATATTGAAAAATTTTGCTTTTAACAAATGTACAGTGACTTGGTAATATGAGCTGTACCACCAGTGAGTAAAGTAAGCACATCAGTGAAGCAACAACCTTCTCTTGGATCAACTTTCGCTATAGAAAGGGAACCCTCTAGGGTAGAAATAGATCTGTGTGGAATTTTATGATGTCAAATATTTTGGATTCAGTTGTTTTGCTTTGTTGTTGGGCTTGTCTGGAATATATTATTTGTTGGAATATTTGGAAAATATGTTTGCTTTTGGGTTGCTTTCTGTATTGAAAAAAGTTCAGACAGTAACTATGACTATATAGATATATATTGATATTATATGATGTCTTTTTTCTAGACATATACTTGCTTGTTCTCCCTGTTGGAGTGTGAGGCACAGCATGCATGCCCTTATCTGATACCTAGCTCTAACATTCAAGAAAACACTGAATTTCATAAAACACCATGAAAACAACTGTTAAAGTTAAACAGAAAAACTAGAAGTGTGAGTGTGTAAATTAGAGCGTTTTCATAAGTCACTGAGTGAAAAAGATAGAGTTTAAATTAGTTTAGAGAACAGAAAACAAGATGAAAGATTTAAGGTGTTGTCTCTTGTCCTTTCTCCTTCTTCTTCTAGAGATTTTTGGGTAATAGTGATTAGATAGTGATTGGGTGCTGGTTTTTCAAGCAAGGCAAACACCCTAGTCCAGGAGCCAGCCCGTGGCCTCTCTCCCGGGCCACCCTGGCCAATCTACCCACAAGACATCAATATGATGGATGGCAAAGCAATGGCGTTTATTGCAGGGGAATTTGACAATTTATAACCTAGGGTCATTGTGTTACTCCCATCTGCTCATGTCACACCTAAGTGCTATTGGCTAATTACAGGAGGTTTTACTATCCTAAAGAGAGGGGTTTTTTCTAACTTTCCGTTACATTCCGAGATCTTCCGCATTGCCGGGCCTTAAACTACAACAATTGGGTAAAAGTGATTAGATAGAGAATGCCACAGTGCAGCACACAGGTGATAAATCATTGAGTCTCTAAGAAAAATAATTTACATGTCTATTGTTAATTAGGTGAAAATAAGTATAAAGATAAAAGAGCTACATATTTCAGGGCCATTTTGTGTCTTTCGAGCCAATTTGAGCCGGGCTACGGTGAGTTGAACTTGAACAGAAAGTCTGGGGAAGACCTGCCAAGTCTTTTCATTATATATTAATTAACATGAGAAACAAGAACCTAACAAGCCTTTAGAGTATCCTTCCTGAAACAGAACTAAGGGAAATTCTCCATGAGAGAGTATCCCAAGAGAGCTCAGCCCTGAAGAGACCAAAATCTCCAACAACACTCCCCTTTCTGAAATAGGATGAAAGCTGTGTCACTACAACTCCAAATGTAAATCCCATGTATTCTGTTTCATTCTGGTGTAACTTAACAGTCTGGTGCTGTTCTGTCCATGCATTCTTAGTCCCTGATAATCTTGGATTTTAGACAAGCTGAGCATATCCAAGGCTGTAATACAGTACAGGGTATGACAAAATTCCCCCTAATAGCTCTATCTCCAACAGTTTTGCCTTGCTTACTCTCACAGAGAAGCTAGAACTCCCTAAATTTTGCTATGCAGGCTATTTCTGATAAATATATTTTCTATTTAAACTGTATTTTTAATAACAATATTGGTTTACATCCTTGACATTCATGACATAAATTGAGCAATAGATGAAATGGCATTATCAAAATTTAATTTTTCATTGCATATGAGGAGATTTATCTCTATTTTACAGTAACTTTAATGTAAATTCTGTCAGGAAAATATAAAAGTATTTCCATAATACACATATAATTTAGGATCATATGTGACTTTCTGAAGGTCAGATGTTCCTGAGTGAATCAGGTGGGTTGCAGGTATGAATTTTTTCAAGAAAACACACAAGCAAAATACAGTGCTTGCTCACAATGTTTCTCCATCTTTGCTGATGGGTTGTTCTAAAGGTGTACCAGCACTGGTTTTTTCACTGCTGATCTTATGTTGTCTTAATTGACTTCCTTTCGACTTCTCTGCTTGATTAACTGTCATTCACTGATGGAAAGAGAAGTAGGGTTTTAGAAGATGCTTTTAATCTTTAAAATAGTTGCAATACTAAATAAGTTACCATATCTACAGATTAAAAAAAGAAAAAAAACCAAACCAAAATGAAACTACAAAAGTTCTTCAAGAGGGATTAGCTGTTCTCTAACTCACAGGAACATTGGTGCATTAATAGAACCATGACTTGCCTTTAAAAAATTAAAGTTTCAGGGACCTTTAAGTGCTACCTTTAACATCAAGAGCCATTGAAAGAAAATCATTTGCTACCACATCTGAACAAACAGTTTAGCAAAATTTAGCAAAAAAATTTAGGAAAAAAAAAATTTTAGGTGAAATATTTTGGTCCTTTGCTACTGGTATTAATGCTGCCTAAAGTTCAGAACCCTGAAGAACCAGCATAGCCTCAGTAAACTAAGTATAAACCCAGTTGTTATATAAATATTTATTCTCTTTCTAACATATGTAACTCTTTAGCACTTTCTTTCAATGAGACAAAATGGTTGCAAAGTTTTAGAAATGTGTTTTGTTTTATGACTAGAAGAATATTTGCTGAGAAAATTCTGCTAAATGTAATTCTGTGTTGGTAAAGAGAGTTTTAGAAACCTTATGGAAAGTATTGATAAATGCAGGCTCATGTGATAGAAATTTATGTTCCAACAAATATAAAACCCATGCTTCAATGTTTGCTTCTTAAATTTCACTCTGCCTTGCTTTATTTAAGTAATGTTCTTAACTGTAAATAAATGCCAGACCTCATATATATTTATATAGTAATTACTGATAAAAAATACAGTGATTTTCATCATTGCACATTAACTTGGTCCCCAGTTCTTGGGAGTTAGGTGTCATTCCTTTTTGTTCCTTTATGTTCCTTCTCACCTATAGAATTTTTTCCCCATTAGTTGTGGGGAAACCTGACTGTGAGTACTCATTGGGTGCTTAAGACAAAGAATTTGGTTGGGCCCAGGGGGAAGCAGGGGGCAGGAAAAAGGGAGGGCCCGGGAAGCTGGGGGTTAGCATGTCTTCTTCAGCTGCAGAGGAGGGCACACTCAGAGCTGCAGTTGCTTAGAAAAAGGAATTCACCATATCCCAGACAGAGCTGCTGCTTCTTCTTCCCTCTTTGTTGGTGGGCCTCGCACACCCTGTCCTGCCGGGACGTGTGGCAGTGTTAAGTTAGTTCCTACTGTTAAGTTAGGAATTCTATGAATTCTTAAATGTTAGGACTAAAAATTAGTTATCAGTTTAAAAACTGCCTTAGCCAGGGCTGGATATAGCCTTGGGCAAAGAAAAAGTGTATTTTCTCCAAAGAGTCTGTTATAGTGGATGGTTTTATCTGACTCTGCTGATCTTATTCTTTCACTGTATCTGAAGCTGTGGTGCCTGCAGTCTCACTAATTTAAAGTCTTTATCTATTCCTGCCAAATCTTAACCATGGAATAGGACTGAAAAAGTATGTGGTAAACATCTTACTCATTAAATGGATGTGTTAAAAAACTGATATGTTGTTGGGGATTAGGTGTCCTTCTTTTAGTTCTGGTTCACCTGTGGAATTTTTACCCATTAGTTGCGGGGAAAACCTGACTGCAGGTACTTGGTGTGTGCTTGAGAAACACAGAGTTTGTCTGGGCCCAGGGAAGGGAAGGGGGGCAGGAAAAAGGGAGGGCTGGGGCAGTTTTGGAGGGTTTCTTTTGGCTTGAGAGAAGGACACTTTGCTGGGAGGAAAGGGAATTCGCCATCACTCAGATGGAGCTGCTGCTTCTCCTTCTCCTTCTTCCCACTTCGTTGGTGGCCTCTCACCCCCTGTCCTGCCGGGACGTGTGGCAGTGCCAGCATCGCTGCAGAGCTGCTGATACACCTCATCCACCGGCCCAGGATCTCAGCTCATCCCTGCTGTTCCAGTTGAGTGTTCCTCAGAGCCCCGCAGGAGCACCGGGACTGCCCGCCCGAGGGGGTTTGTGAAGCAAAGCCTCTCCTCCATCCCTTCCCGTCTCGGCCGAGAAGGCTGTCACGGGGTCCCTGGTTCTGTTTTGTTGTTAATGTTGTAGTTATTGTTGTTTGTTTGCCTTGTTATGCATACTAGTAAAGAACTGTTATTCCTATCCCCATATATTTGCCTAAAAGCCCCTTAATTTCAAAATTACGATAATTCAGAGGAAAAGGGTTTACATTTTCATTTCAAGAAAGACCCCTGCCCTCCCTAGCAGACACCTGTCTTTTAAACCGAGACACCAGTTAAAACACATTTTCTAAAAATTCCAAAGTGCATTTAGATACTGTTCTCTTGTGCAGGTTACATTCAAGATGGAAAAAAAAAAATAGGATCATCATGTAAGAGCACTGATTTGTTTGATATGTGCCAACTTTCAGTGGTGAAAATGGTGCCATGAGTAAATATCTGCTTGATGTAGTGCTGGCTCAATGTGTCTCTCTTTGATGGCATTTGCTGGCAACCAGTTATGCTGAATTTAAAAAGTAACTCCCAGGAGGTCTGTTAGGAACATGGATGTAGAATAATTTCTGACTTAAGATCTCCTTAAAGAAAGGAATAAACCCCACAAGATTTTTATGGTTGTAAAACCTAGGAAACAAATTTGAAATGGCAGTTTTCTAATATAGTCAACTTCAGGATGAAATATGTCCATATATATTCATGTGCATAAAGTTAAGCATTTTTTATAACTCAAGTGATCCTGTTTTTCTGTGTTTTGGGTTTTTTACATACATTGAAATTTGTGAGAAAATAAGTTTATGAAATCTCCAGTGTGATAGAGCTAGAACTCTTAATATCTACCACACTTGAATTAATAAATACACATACTACATATACTACAGATATTATTAAAGGCTATCAAATATTAAGCATCTGATTTTGGCAGCTATATCAGGTGGCTGAAACAGCAAAGTAGAAACACAACACCAATAGAAAATATTAAATTTATTAATTTTAAAAATAAAAAGTAATATGGCAAATGAACTTCTGTTAGGAAGTTACTATTTTGTTCAAAATTCTTGCTTGAAAATAAATTCTTTGACAAGTTTCTTTTAAAAATTATTTAGACTGCAGAAATAAAAATATTTACCTCCAGGGATGTAGGTGTGACAACAGAGATCACTAGAACAGCAATCATCTGGGTGCTGCCTGCTTTTGGTTCAAATGCTCCTAACTGGGAGAAATGGCTGCACTCTGAGCAATGCCAAGGGAATCATCCTCTGTAAAGGAATGTCTGAATAATTTAACAAAGGGGAATTACCACTGTGCAGGCAAGTGAGAGATCTTAGCCTCACCTTTTCCCAGCTCTGAATTTCTCACTGTGCAGTCCTGGCCCACTGTTACCCCCAGCTGGGACCCAGGTTTCCTCAAATCCCCTCTTCCACTTACATTCCTGCATCATCCTTTATGTAAGGAATGGCTGGTGGGGCTGCCTCTGTTTGCTGTAGTGAATAACGGCCCAGTACTGCATTATTCTGGGAAGAGATGACTGATAATTGTAGTGATTAGTCAAGTACCTGTTCAACTTATCTTTCCAAACCCCAAGCAGATTCCTGGCAGCCAGTGGCTAATTTCAGGGCTGTTGGGGACACACAATTTTGTCTTGCAGCAGAAAGACACCTGGGTCTGTTTCTGCCTCTGTCTTCAGATGCACCAGTTCCATCACATAATACACCATTTCAGGTGTCCTTCCTGTTGTCATCTTTGGAAAAGCCATTGTCTTCGGCTGTGTAATCAGGTCCTTTAAGATGTGCTTTATAGATTTTTCACTATATTAAATGCAAATTAACAGAGTGCCTCCGTTAATTTTTCAGGATTTCATTTATTAGATCAGCATGGATAGCATTCATCTGGGTAAATGCAGAAGACACAAGAGGAACCTGCCCCCAGTATCAGTATATGTGTATAATTTTAGCAGTGTTTGCCAACAAATAGTAATTCAGTAGCTTACTTTCTATAATTCATATAGTTTATAGGGAAAAGTGATGGGGGTAGTAGAAGAATATGTTTAGATTTATTTTATTAAATATTGATTCATCTAAAAATAGAATTACATGACCTGATTTATAAGTGGAAATAAACTAAAAATAGTAAATATAAAAGTATGTCCTTTTCTATTTCAGAACAACAGCTCTATTTATTCTGTGACCTCCCTTTCCTTTATCTGCTTTGGAGCTCCTTTTCTGTTTCATTTGAAGTTTTTAAAATACTCCCATTGGACTAAATTAAAAATTACTATTTAAGAATTCTCTAAATCAAATTAAGCATTTACTCTTTTAGATTTTTAAATTACAGAGGAGTCACATCTTTGAAATGCGTACATATAAAATGCCATGGGATTATTGATATGAAGACCTCTGTAGAATTTCATTGTTTTCTTTCAGGGAAAGAAAAGGATAAAATCATAGATCTTATACAAATATGTCCATTTCACTAAATTCCACAAGCAGCTTGGAGAAAGTACAGTGGGACTTCAGATGTTGTTTAGGTGCTTATATGTGCCACTGACACAATTACTCTTTAGAGTTTTACCTTCTCTCTGAGGGGTTAAATTCTTGTTTTATGGATGCACTGGGACACAGGCCTGCACTGCCTTTGTTCCACTGTTGTTAGACAGGGATGGAAAATGCAGTGGTCTGGATCTAACACTGTATTTTCCTAATAGAATGTGTTGTCTCAAATCTACTGGCCATTAACTGGTGGAAAAGATGCATCATTCTTGCCTGCTTGTTTAGGAATAAAAATTTAGAATAGCCTCCATACTCGCTAGTTTTACAGAGCAAACTGCAATTCTCCAGTAGGATATGATGTAGATAAGAGGCCTTGCTCTTAATGCCGCCATCATATATAAATTAATTTAGATCGAAATTATAATAAATAAATGAATAAATAATAGTATGGGAACTGTGTATTTTGTATATATTTTCATCAGTCCTAGCACTTTACACATTGAAGATCCTACAGAATGGACATACCTAGCATAGGGGTGCAGCATGTGACAGAGTGATCCCTGAATCTCTCTTTATATAAAACACAAAATTCAGAAATGTCTGTATTACAAATGAGAATATGTTTGTACAAGTGTAGTTGAATTGACCTAGTGAGATATCCTAGCTAATTAATACTGCAGTAATTAATTTCTATTATTAGTTTGCTTCCAGTTCAGTGGAATTGCATAGACAGGCCTGATAGCTTCTCACTGAAAGCAGGAAATGTAGACTGATCTTGCATCCTAGATAAGGCATTTGAAAACTTCATGACTGTTAATTATCTGCTAAGTCTTTATTCTAAGAAATAAGGAAATATTTGCCTTGCAGACATATGATTAAGTAAGATATAAAAAATACTATTATTCTTGTGGGGTCATGTAACTCATCAGGTACAGGCCAGAAAATTGAAAATGGATTTCAAATTTATTAGCAAAAAATATTGCCATTGTATCAGCGTGGTGGTTTAAAGCACTAGCTAAAAATCACCAAAATACTTTTTCATTTCTTGCTGTGAGATATGGATTAGGAGAAGGGCAAATGAGGCTTAAAAGGAATAAAGAAAGTTTATTAACAGAACTACAAGAATAAGAAACCAGAATAAAACCTTTAGAAATCCTTCCTCCCCACCACTCAACTTTTTTCTTGTCCAACTGACAACACAGAAACAAAACTTGGTGGTTAAAAGAGTCCAAATTATACTATATTCTTTTCATCAGTCTTTGTAGAGAGAGTTCTCTCTTGCCATTACATGGAGAGTTCTCCACAAGAAAACAGTTTTCTCATGGCTTTCCATTCCTGTGATGGCAGCTGCCTGGAAAAAAACTCTGCCATCAGTTCTCTCCTCCCATTTTCACACCACTCTGAGGTCTGTTCATGGGCTATGACCTCAAGTGGTGTTATTTTAAGGGTAAGTTATTCAAAGGCAAAGGTTCTCTTCATCTGTCTTTGTGATCATCTCTGGGAACAGAGGTTTTCTTCTTTTTCTCCCTAGGGGCCAAGGGTCTTCATCAACTTCTCTCTTTCTGTTCCAGCATCTCATGGGATCACAACTACTCCACCATCTGCTCAGCTTCATCAATGGATACCTTTGCTCAGATCTACACTTTGAAATACTTCATTCCTCCCAAATACTCTTTCACGAATTAAACGAGTTTTTCAGAACATTATTGTCCATATCCATGGCCTTACCAAAATAATATTTCAGCTTATTAAAGCATCTCCTCATTCTCCTTCCATCTGAGGCTCAACTCCTTCTTTTACTGACTTTGATGGTTTATGTCGTCTCTTTACATGTTGATCACTCCCACTTTCCTCTCTCTGGAAAGGGATTAAATCTGCAGGTCTCACCTGGGTAGTGAAAGGGTTAAATCTGGCCCAAGCCACGGCAGGTATTCCTGGTGTCAGATTTCAGGTGTCCTTCTCAGCCCAGCAGCCGCAGGGAAGGAGCAGACAGTTCTCGGCTTAGAGCAGTCTGTGTGGGCCATGGTGGGGGGGAGGTTGGCAAGTGTCAACATCCATCCGGGGGCCTCCTGGGAAGGGCTTTGGCCACCGCGCTGGAACGGGAGCCCTCTGGCTTCCCGGGAGAAGCAGGCACTGCAGCACAGCTCGGTCCGGCCTGGGGCCGAGGTCCTGCAGCCTCCGCCTGGGAGCTGCTGGAGCCTGGCTCAGCCCCCTCCCCTGAGGCTGGACAGGCCGCAAGGGGCGGGGGGGGTGCAGCTGCACTAGAGCTCTGTTACCTTCCAAGGCCAGAAACAAAGAGAGCCAGAAACTCTCGGGTTTAAAAGGTGGTATTCACAAAGGTAATCTCATTTTCTGTGGTCAAAAATAATGTCAGTTCTGAGAACTGGCCAGCTATTGGCTTGATCTTGAGCAGAGAAGAAACTCCCAGCAGCCTCTCTCAGAGCCCTCATTTCCATGGGTGTTCCTCACTTTTTTTTCTGAATGCAAATCAATCACAATCAGTCAATCTGAAAAGATTGCGTCCTGAAATGTAGCTTGCCTTTGAAATTACAGACACATCTAATTTGAACTTGTATTACCTACGATAGTATGGCTGGAAGGCAGGGAAACACAAATCTGCAGTGTAACGTGCTGGAGAAACAGGATATCAAAAGAGCCTTTAAATTTAAATTGGCTACAAAGATCTACAAAAGAGCTGGGTTTCTGACTTGCACAACATCAGCTCCTGTTAAATCAGGGGTCAATGAAAATCTAACTTCATCACAAATCAACTTTTTTTGGTCTTTTTTTTTTTTCTTCTCAAAAAGTCAGCAATCTTTAGTGCGTTTCAGTGTTTTGGTTTAGGTTGCTGTTTTGCTTTTTGCCCCTAAAGACAAAAGAAATACAGGTTGTAATCTCTCACAGGCACAGAATGTGTATGACTGCAGGAAAGGAGTGCTAGAAAAACTGTTAAAATGAAAGCTTGACTGCATGTTTTTATTGGTTTTCCCTATTTTTTTTCTGTATCTTTACTATACATTTAAAAAATGCATTCATTTCTCCATTCTAAACAAGCTACCATCTTTGTATTTGATTTAATTATTTATGTCCACAGAATGGCTTTCAGTAAACAAAAATTCATGTAATACTTTGAAAGTTTTACTTCAATATGTTTATAGAAGGAGCTATCACTTGTTATGTTATGAAAGTCTGATTTATCTGAATGATGATGCAAAAAGTTCATTTATTGTGTAAAATTTCCTGAATGAACTGGTAATTTTCAGTTCATTCGAGTAAAAATGTTTTTTTATTTTCCTATAACTTTTTTAATTCTGTTTCTTTTCTCTTTCATTTTTCTGATTCTGCTGCTGTGCTTCTTCTGCACTTCTCCTTATTCCTGGATTTCCCAGTCTCCTCTGAGCTGGGCTCCTTCTGGATACACCCTCACGGGGAGTTCCGCTTATCTCAGTTCTCTGGGTCAAGACGAAAACTCCAAAGCCTGTTAGGATCTTGTTTCTTGTGTTCATCAGGATGTTATCACAAAACTTGGCAGGTCTTTTCCAGACTTTTGCTCAAGTTCAATTCATCCTACCCTTATGGCTCACTTTGGGCTCTGAAGGCTCAAAATGGCCCCGAACTACAATTCTTTTATTTTTATACTTACTCTTATCCAATTAACAATAGACGCGTATATTATTTTTCTTAATGACCCATCACTTGTGTGCTGCACTGCGGCATTTTCTATCCAACCACCTACTATTACCCAAAAACCTCTAGAAGAACATGAAGAAGAAAAAAGGAAAAGAAACAACATTCTAAATCTTCCATCTTGTCTTCTGCTTTCTAAACTAGCTTAAACTCTAAAGTAACTTTTTCACCCAGTGACTTAAGAAAACTTTCTAATCTACACTCACACTTTTAGTTTTTCTATCTAACTTTAACAGTTGTTTTCATGTAACACCATAAAAGCATGCCCATAAATTTCCTGTTATATGAAATTCAGTGTTCTTCTGGATCTCAGAGCCAGGTATCAGACACAAGGGCACACACTCTGTATTTCAGACTCCAACATTTTCCTAACTTTCAGATGTCAGGATATAAAAGGGATATAAATTTAGAAATAACTGTTGACTTCTAGTGGAGAACAGCAGGCATTAATTAGGTGCTGCTGAGGATAATTGGGACATAAATGGTTCTGAAATATGAGATACCATGACGGGTGTTTACAACTGTTGCTCTGAGCAGATAATCAAAAGTGTGAACAGAGAATGTATTTGCTTCCATTTGTTTATGATTCCCTAAACTGTTGACTGCATGTAAGATGTTACACTCAAAATCAACTTTAGAGGCAAAGGAAAACATGTATTCTATATGATATAATATACAGAAAAAGGTGTGAGCAAAATTGGTGGTAAACACTCAATTAGAAAAACTGTTGTTACAGCTGCACCAAATCAAGCTCAGACAAGGCACACCTGAGAAGCATCTGTTAGGAGGCCTTGCAAGTCTCCATATTGAGCTTACAGAAAATTCCAGGGCTTACACCTGGGAAAACCTTGGGCTTCACTGGCCATACTGAACAGGAAGACTAAGTAGATCAGATGAACAAAACAATGTTGCAATGCCTATGAACAGGACTAGGATTTGAGCTGTGATTTGATATTGCATTCACAAGTTTAAGAGAAAGTGAATTCATTTAGGTATTTTGGCATAGTTTTATTCATTTAAATGAACAGGGGGATTTTTTGAGTAGGTTTTTGTTTGGTTTTTTGGGTGGGGTTTTTTTGGGTTTTTTTTGTTGTTGTTGTTTTTTGGGGTTTTTTTTGCTTGTTTTGATTTTTTTGGTTGG